>NC_137101.1:2367906-2430406 GCF_949357685.1 Gobio gobio | reverse complement strand
TTGAGTGTGTGTGTGTGTGTGTGTGATGTGACCTGTGGGTGTGTTTTTGCTTTCCCACCTGTCCTGCAGCATTTCCATCAGGCCAGCGATGGGAAGAACATGTCACTACAAGCTCCTCAATCTACTACTGTCACAGAAATCAATACTACACACACACACACACACACACACACACACACACACACACACACACACACACACACACACACACACGTCTGGTTTACTATCTCTAGGGACTCTCCATAGGCATAATAGTTGTGCAAACTGTTTATTCTCTCACACTTACACCCACACACACACACACACACACACACACACGTTTGTTTTTGTGAAATGTGAGGACATTCCATAAGCTTAATGGTTTTTATACCGTACAAACCGTATTTTCTATCCCCTTACACTGACCCTAAACCTACCCATCACACACACACACACACACACACACACACACACACACACACACACACACACACACACACACACACACACACACACACACACACACACACACACACACACACACACACACACACTGCCCCTAAACCTACCCATCACACACACACACACACTGCCCCAGGAGACTGTGCAGTTTTACTTTTTGTGAAAAAAACCTAATTCTGTGTGATTTATAAGCATTTTGAAAAGTGAGGACATGGGGAACGTCCTCATATTTCACCCTCTTTTTGTAAAACCCATGTCATTATACACATTTGTGTCCTGATATTTCACAAAAACATGCCCACACACACACACACACACACACTCTCTCACACACACACACACACACACACACACACACACACACACACACATGTTTGTTTTTGTGAAATGTGAGGACATTCCATAGGCGTAATGGTTTTTATACCGTACAAACTGTATTTTCTATCCCCTTACACTGCCCCTAAACCTACCCATCACACACACACACACACACACACACACACACACACACACACACACACACACACACACACACACACACACACACACACACACACACACACATGTTTGTTTTTGTGAAATGTGAGGACATTCCATAGGCGTAATGGTTTTTATACCGTACAAACTGTATTTTCTATCCCCTTACACTGCCCCTAAACCTACCCATCACACACACACACACACACACACACACACACACACACACACACACACACACACACACACACACACACACACACACACACACACACACACACTGCCCCTAAACCTAGCCCTCACAGGAGACTGTGCAGTTCACTTTCTGTGAAAAAAACCTAATTCTGTGTGATTTATAAGCATTTTGAAAAGTGAGGACATGGGGAACGTCCTCATATTTCACCCTCTTTTTGTAATACCCATGTCATTATACACATTTGTGTCCTGATATTTCACAAAAACATGCCCACACTCACTCACACACACACACACACACTCACTCTCACACTCACTCACACACACATACACACACACATACTCACTCACTCTCACACAGACACTCACTCACTCACTCACTCACACACACACACACACACACACACACACACACACACACACACACACACACACACACACACACACACACACACACACACACACACACACACACACACACACACACACACACACTCACTCACTCTCACACACTCACTCACACAGACACTCACTCACACACACTCATTCATTCACTCACTCACTCACTCACATACACACTCTCACACAGTGTGTGTGCTCCGCAGTACAAAGTGTGTGTGTGGACGTACTCCTCCATTATGAATGTGTCAGAGAAACACTGTCACCTGTGCTGAGATACTCAAAGTGTGTGTGAGTGTGTGTAGGCATGTGTGTCTGTGAGGTGACAGTCCCTCCGCCTTCAGGAAGAACAGCCTATCTCACTTCTACACGCAGCGGATTTCGCCTTAATAAGAGGTTTTTATGACATGCACATTTTACAATATCTCAACCGTTAACAAGCACATTTGTGCGTGTGTGTGTGTGTGTGTGCGATTGTAACACAATGATGTGCGAGCGCTGACATTGTGAAGGGCAGAGTGAGGCTTGGGTAACATCCCGTTTGGATATTCAATCCCTCTGGGTTTATTAAACACAAACACTCGACACATGAATCTCTGCACTCGTGCTGCTGATACACTCACTCTGTGCTCTTTAATATCGCTTCTGCTTATTTGCATAAAACAACTATATGTAACAGCCATTTATTCTCTCGTTTTATGTTTTAGGACAAACCTGCTCGTTCATGATATACAAATTTAAATTTGTTTATTTATTATTTAACAAACGGATTAATCGCATTCAAAATAAAAGTTTGTGTTTACATGATTATGTGTATAATTATGATCTATATATAAATAAATATATTTTTCTATATATACAATATATTTAAATATATATATACATGCAAATATTTCTTAAGTGTATAAATGAATGAGTGTGTATTTATATATACATAATCATTATATTATGTAAACAAACTTTTATTTTGGATGCGATTAATTGCGATTAATCAGTTTGACAGCACTATTAATTATTAAAATAACAAAGACATAAATACAGTAAATGCCATATAATGAGTCCCTGGAGTATTTTGTGTTTTAGAAATACCATATTTATATATGTTTGACATTTAGGTTGCGTTTTGCATAAATATAATCCATTAATAGTTGTAATAATAATGATAATCATCGACAGTAATAAAAATGATCATTATGATTATACATCATAATGATCATTTTATTTATTTTTATTTAAATGTATTTTTTTTTTTAAATTGTCATACAGTAGAATTGAATTAAATAGAGATCATGTATCATAGTTTATGTTAATATTTTGAATTAGATTTTATTTTCTGTTTTAATTTAATATTTTTAGTTATTGTGTTTTTATGTCTACATAGTTTTTACATTTAATTTATTTAATTTTAGTTTCATTTAGTAATTTTATCATTAATAATAATGATAACCATCGACATAATACAAATTATACATAATTTATATATATTTTTAAATGTATTCAAATAAATGTATTTTATTTATTTTATTTTGTTTGTCGTAAAGCAGAAATTAAATAGTAATTGTAGTATGACTGCTATTCTTTTATAGATTTTTTTTAATATTTTGAATTAGATTTGAATTTGATATTTTCTGTTTTAATTAAAAAAAATTGTAATTGTGTTGTTTTTGTAATTTGTATTAGTTTTTTTATTTCTACATATTTTTAAGTTTAATTTATTTAATTGTAGTTGTAATAATAATGATAATCATCGACATAATACAAATTATACATAATAAAATGATAATTATACATAATAATATTTGTATTTATTGTTTTTAAATACATTTTATTTATTAGTTATTTTGTCATAAAGCAGAAATTGAATTAAATAATTAGTGTCATTGTAGTATCATTGATGTTCTATTATAGTTTTTGTTAATATTTTTAATTAGATTTGATTTTCATATTTTCTTTTTTAATTTGAAAATGTTAGTAATTGTGTTTTTTTGTAATTTTTATTCGTTTTTATGTCTATAGTTTTATATCATTGACATAATGCAAATTATACATAATAAAATAATAATTATACATAATATATTTTTTTAAATGTATTCAAATAAATTTATTTATTTTGTTTGTCATACTACAATCACTCTATTTTATTTAATTTCTGTTTTATGACTGCTATTCTATTTTTTTTAAATATTTTAAATTAGATTTTATTTCGATATTTTCTCTTTTAATTTGAAGTTAAATATTTTAGTAATTGTGTTGTTTTTGAATGTTTTTATTAGTTTTTTAAATAAAGTTTTTATTTAATTTTAGTGAAATAAAATCAACTTAATACAAATTATACATAATAAAATAATTATTATCATACAAAATAATTATTTTATTTATTATTGTAAAATAATTATTTGAATTAAACAGCGTTCATTTATATAATTAGTGGTTAACATTTTGAATTAGATTTTATTTGTATTTTTAAAGTTTTAATAATTGTGTTGTTTTTGTCATTTTAATTTGTTTTTTTAATGTCTACATAGTTTTTAAGTGTTAGTTTATTTCACTGTATTTAAATAATTTCAGTTAATCTTTATTTTATTTCAAATAATGGTGTATTTTATTAAAATTAAAATTGGTTCTGCATTTCAGGTGTGGGACACTTAAAATCAGGCGATCTTTTGAAAGGTAAGACACAATAATAGTTTGATTGATTTCTATTGAACTCCTGTTAAAAAGCACAATCTGGTTCTTAACTTCATTACATGTCGCTAATGTCCACCGTGGCTTATTACGTTCTCTAATATGTTTTAATAAAGCCATATGTAGACACATTGCTGTTTATTACGTTTTTATGCAATTAAGGCGTTTTGTGTAATTGCAATGCACGCGTCCCAGTTCAGTTTTTGAACGTAATTGAGATTAATGCTTCTTTCCCTGCATGTTCAATAGGACTATGACAAATATTCATGAGGTCTTGGACGTGGCACCAGTACAGATGGTCTTCGGCTGGTTTAGAGTCTCATTGAGTGGAGGATTCATGAACTTCTCTAATTCACAAAGAACGATTCGTTCAATCAGTTTCCATTCATAGTTTTCACGTGACGTCACACCATTATAGGAGGTGCAAAACAAGGCTTTCCTCCATTGACCACCAGACATTTTTACCAGGTTTGTAGTACATTTGAATGTAGTAAGACATTATACACACCTTATTGATGTTGCAAACTTTGTACAGGAAAGCAGATGAACACAGAATATTAACGCAACACGAGGTTTCTCGTCGTTCTCATCGAAAACCATTATAAAGAAAACACATTGCGTTCACATCTGCTCGCCTGTGTATAGTGTGCATCATCAATAAGTGAATTTAATCTTTTAATATCACTGTTTGAGTACATTAAGGCATTAAGGGTGGTCTGTGCATTCACACCAGATGCGACTTGCGCAAATAAAGGTACTTTCACACTGGACGCGATTTTGACGCGCGAATTGGTTATATTTTTTGATCAGCTGTTTGTGTAATGAGAGCTTTCACATCGAACGCGAATGTGCTGCGGCGAAAAAACGATGTTTATTTTTTCCGTTTCAATGTCGATTTTTTTTAACACTCGCAGCGACAGAAAAGGCTTAAACCAATCACATACAAGGAAACAAAGGTCACGAAATGTCCAGTTGATGTCACTAGCCATTCAATCAACATTAACCTTTGCCAGGTATGGCATTTCTCACGAGATTACAGCTGTAGTTGTGTTTACAGCTGTACAGATGCAGCTGTGTTTGCCCACTATAGGCTACAGATTACGATATTATAATCAATACGTTGATTTTTTTTTAAAATCTAATTGTGTCCGCGACTATAGAAAGTGAATGTGTTTCCGTCAGTATGACTGTGGCACTTAAATGTTTACATCGTGACTCAACTGGAACCACAGCAGCTCCGGATCGAGCCGTTCCTTTAGAGTGTGTGTGTGTGTGTGTGTGTGTGTGTGTGTCGTCAGATGCGCTGCTACCGTCTCTGTCTGGAGGAGCTCCTCAAATTGTCCCACGGACATTTGAAAGTAAGTTCGGAACCGGCCATGATAAAGTTTTAGCTCCTGTAGATTAGCATCCTCCCCTTCAGACTCTCTGTTCTTTAAGACCGGGTGCACCAAAAACCTTCTTCTCTGTCTTTTAAAGAAAATTAAAAGCTCGTCTCCACTGAATGATTACGTGTCCGTGTTTCTCAGCTGTCGCCGCGAATGTTTTGGAATGTTGGAGTTCTGAAACGTCGCAAACTCGCGTCGCGGCTGGTGTGAATGGTTTTGACGCGAACTATTCGCACGCGAAATATTCGCTTTTTCGTTACGCGTCCGGTGTGAAAGGGCCTTAAATTGCGCGTAGTTGGACGCTTAAACATGACTTGCTTCATTATTTACTTCGCATTAAGATGTGAATTCGCGTCATGGGAGGGGCTTCTCGTCATGGATTGTTTTAAAATACGGAGAATAAGCTCAATTTGCCGGCTTTAGCTAGCTTGTAGTCTCAATATGTACAGCTCAAATTGAGTAAAGAGCATTTTTTACAATTTAACAAACTGTCCGACCTCCTCACTCACTTTCAAGCAAGATCCTTTTTATTCCTGTGTCTATAAAGTATAAAGATGTATCGTACAGCTCCGGGTATCCACAGATGATTTTCTCCTCATTGTTGTCACTACTAGAGCAAGCTTCTGATTGGTTAACGCGACGCAAATATCCGCCTAAGTTTAGCGAAACGCACAATTCGCGCCGCAAAATATCTATTCACTTCATTGGATTGACTTAATATCTAAATCACTCGCGCTAAACGATTCATTCTCATCCGCTATTGTGACACGTGACAGCAGCAAGCCGGCTCCTGATTGGTTAACGCTGCGCGACTTGACACCAAAGTTCAGATTTTTCAAATCGGGCGTAAATGCGTGAATGCACAAAAAGCGATTGGTGCGAACGCAACATTAGCCTGGCGTCAGTTCATCCCGATCAGTATTTCTGCGTAATTAATATGTTTAAAATGAAGTGGTGCAACACAACTCGATATAAAATAAAACCCAGATCAATAAATCCTAGATTAACGTTAATCTTATCTTAATTTAATCCTTATTGGTGCAACCCACCCTATAATGTTTTTCACGTTAAGCGTTTTAAAAGCGTCCCGCTGTTTTTAGTGATACTGCAGCAGGAGCTGTATATATATATATATATAGCTGTATAGCTATATATATATGGATCAACAGTACCCAATCATGTTCACATATTTTTTGTTTTTAAGATGGAAATTTGACCGGCTTGTGCTACGTTCTAAGGCTGAGTTTTGCGACAGTCACCTGACTTTGTTCGTTCATATTGAGATCTTTGACTTGAATCCAGTGTTAATTTCGTTGACGAATAATTTTCGTCATAATTTTCGTCAACGATCTTTTTTCACTGACGAAAACGAGATGATAACTAAATAAAAAAATTTCATTTCAAAATAAGAGTCCCTGTGTGTTCGAGCTTGTTTATCATTAAAAGTCACGCATTATATATTCGTTTTTGCTTACACAATAAACTATTTAATTTCATTCCCATTTAATTCATAGTCAGGAGGAAAGAGCAGTATTTGACACACATTCAATAAAGAATCAGGGTTATAATAGTTCACAAAAAATCTTCATTACTTGAAATTAAATAAATGTTAACTGAAATTTTAAAAAAATAATAAACGTAATCTTATTTGAAGCTTTAGCTTAACCTGATATGGCCTACTGACTAAAACAGAAATACAAAGTTATAAAAACTATATAGATGTTTTAAAAAAAACAAACAAAAAAGTGAATTGAGCTCTTTCGTGTATTTTTAATGTCGAAAACAAAATGATGTCAAAATGTCAATTCAAGTGACAGTCGGTTATGTAACACTTAAATGCTTAATATATTACAATTTAACTAAACTCATTAGATTTTAGGAGACTAAAACTAAAAACAATTCAGGTGACTAAAATATGACTAAAACTAAATCAGAATTTGCTGTCAAAATTAGCACTGCTTGAATCTGAGCACATTTTCAGTCATAGAACCAGCAAACCCACTGGGGTTTACCTAGTATTTTTGTCTTGTTTTCAGTCCAAATATTAAAAAAATCTTACATTAAGAAGCATTTACTAGACAAGCAAATTATTTTTGGGGAAAATAACTCAAAATGAAGGGAGTTTTTGCTTAAAATAAGCAAAATAATCTGCCAATGGGGTAAGCAAAATAATCTTGTTTTCTGTTTGAATTAAGATTATTTTGCTTACCCCATTGGCAGATTATTTTTGCTTATTTTAAGCAAAAACTTCCTTAATTATTATTTTCCCCCAAAACAAGACAAAAACTGTTGCTTGTCTAGTAAATGCTTCTTAATGTAAGATTTTTTTAATATTTGGACTGAAAACAAGACAAAAACACTAAGCAAGTAAAGCATTTTTTGCAGTGCCCCATTATCTCCCAACAACTGGGATACAGAAGGGATCTCATCTGCGATATCTCCTCTCTAGCGTCTGAATGTGCTCTGAAAGGTTGCATGAATTTCCCTTTGGCGAACATGTGGAATCTGATATGGGGAACGTCGGCCTCTTGCTAATGTCAGCGCTGAAGTGTTTTTCACTGGAGCATGTGTCCGCGGTTGGACATTAAAGGACGCCGGCCGGCTGTGTTCTTTCAGGTGGTGTTGCTGTTTTGTGTAAACACCGTTTCAAAGCACGTCCGTAGCTTTCGGTGGAGGAATGTTCCAGGTTCAATGCGACTTAAGCCGTCGTTTTTCCACTGGGAATGACTTCTAAAAAGGCACTTTTAATCTTGAATAATTGTT
This sequence comes from Gobio gobio, assembly GCF_949357685.1. Taxonomy (NCBI): domain Eukaryota; kingdom Metazoa; phylum Chordata; class Actinopteri; order Cypriniformes; family Gobionidae; genus Gobio; species Gobio gobio. Next base: position 2,422,061 of record NC_137101.1, on the reverse strand, counting down.
TTTTTATGCCACAATTGTATCGGTAAGCCCCGCCCCCTTTAGTTACTGTTGCTAACTCGGACAAACAAACGGAGTTGCTATATCTTACAGTGACAGCTGTCAGTGTGAAAACCCAATCCTGAGATGTTTTTGGACACAGATTGTAGCGTATATCCCGTCCGAATGATGGCCAAACTTTACTGATGGTTTATCAAGTTTATTGTGTCCTTTTTCACTCCAAAAACATCATCGTAAGAGCTGAACAAACAACGCATAAGAAGTGCGCATTAACGTCTCATTCACAAACTCTCTCTCTCCGTTGCATTACCATTAACACACACAGCAAATTACACAAACACACTCACACAACTAACAGTAAACAAACACACACACTGAGCTTATGCCTTTTCGAGGGTGCAGTTAATAACTGGTCAACTTTGTATGATCTGCAAAACACCTCTGATAAACTGCGTGCGAGCTCTTCCTTTCACTATAATACCCATCAGAATAGGAGTCAGATAATGTAGACCTTAAACATATCTAAAATTAAATTAATTTACATATAACCAGTTTAATATGGAGAGGCACTGAAATGTAGACCTTCGTGTTTTTGACCTACATGACGTGAGAACAGTTGGTTATTTCGGTTTGTATGTTAGCTGGGACTTTAATCGTAACTTAACGAGAGTTTGTCAAACAGAAAATCCTCTCAGGATCGCTGGAGTCAGTGTTACAGAACCTCAGGCACGACATTTGAGCATTTCTGTAGCATAAACACCATCAAAACGATGAGAGCTTCGGATAATGTTTCTCTATGGCGCTGAAATCTAAAGATGTGCGAGTTCCGGTCCCAGCGCAACTGATACTCAACTGCTATTGGCTCATCTGCGTTCGAGGGGAGGGGCTTACCGATAGCTCAATTACTCTTTTAAGTGCTCAAAGCAAAATCTAAAAGCATTTCGTCTGTGTTTGTACAAACTCGTTGTAAAACTGTGTTTTTTTTTTAAAGCCGTAATGTTCCTTGAAGAGCCGTGTTGAGTGCATGTAATGCTGGTAAATCTTCTTTCCACAGAGCTCAATGCGAGGGGCTCAAACGCAGCTGCTCGGATAAATCTGGACGCAATATTAAAGCGCAGTTTAATATTCTGTGCATTAATCTCTCTTTCAGCGCTGATGTAAGCAGCCGCGCTGTGGGGATAAATATAATCTAATAACACAGTGGCTTTTACAGTCATTCAAATGAAACCAATTAAAAAGCGCAGACCGCGTCCCCTGAGTGAGAGCGCGCACCAGGTTTAGATCCGACTGCTCCTAGCGAAGAGATCACAGCCGTCTGTCTCTCTTTCAGGGGCTGAGAGATTGAGGAATCGTTTAAGAGGGTTGCTGGACCTTGAAACGGAGATGTGTTGCGTCTTTAAGCCATCTGTCATGACTTTGTGCAAGTTCCAGCGGGAGTTCTTCTCTCTATCAGTGTCAGTGTTTCTGAACTCCCTCGCCATTGTAGTCGTACGTGTCACAATATTGCTCATTATAAGCATTAGCTCCGGAGAAACCGGCGTTCTTGTTCTTAAAAGCTGAATGCATATTTGTCATTTTAACTGAACTTATGACTGGTGGTGGTGCTTAAAGAGATAGTTCACCCAAAAAGAGCGAATTAGCTAATGCACTGTGAACATGAACAAACAATGAATAATTGCTTTTTTTATTAACTAACACTGACAAAGTTTATTAAAAGTTTTAAAAATATCCATTTATATTGGTCACTACCAGTTAATTTTACTTAATACATTAAGTAATGTTAAAGGGGTCCTATAATGCCCCTTTTCACAACATGTAAAATAAGTCTATGATTTCTACAGTGTGTATGTGAAGTTTTATCTCAAAATACCCCACAGATCACTTTGATAGCATGTTAAAATTGTCACTTTTTGAGGGTGAGCAAAAACGCACTGTTTTAGTGTGTTTCCCTTTAAATGCAAATGAGCTGCGTCTCCCCGCCCCCTTTCAAGAAGAGCTTCAAGAGCTTGTGTTAGCAGCTCCGATTACCTCACACAGACACACACACACACACACACACACACACACACACACTGAAAATGACCAAAACGGTTCAGCTTTTTATGTTCAAATCGGAGTCGGACAATGATGGAGAGACTCAAGAAGAAGTGACGACATGTAGAACGAGACAGGACGTTTCTGAAGGGTTAGCTGATGGATTTATCTTAAAGGGACAGTTCACCAAAAAATGAAAATTAGCCCATAATTTACTCACCCTCAAGTCATCCTAGGTGTGTATGACATTCTTCTTTCAGACGAATAAAATCGGAGTTATATTACAGAAGTCCAGGCTAATCCAAGCATTAGAATTGGATTCATAGTTGCTCTGTTTTTGAAGTCCATAAAAAGTGCATCTGTCCATCATATAACTGCTCCACGCGGCTCTGGGGTGTTAATAAAGGCCTTCTGAAGCGAATTGAAGCGTTTGTGTAAGAAAAATATACATATTTAAAACTTTATAAAGTAAACTTTTGGCCGACTGCCTTCCCTGTTCAATTTATGGAAAAATTGTTTAAAGTTCCCCTGCCGATTGAAAGACTAACGCTCGTCATGACGTCACGAACGCATCTTGAGTTTCACTTTCAACATTCAACACTTTTCCATGGAAGGCGGTCGGTCGAAAGTTTACTAGATAAAGTTTTAAATATGGATACTTTTCGTACACAAACGCTTCAATTCGCTTCAGAAGGCCTTTATTAACACCCCAGAGCCGTGTGGAGCAGTTATATGATGGACAGATGCACTTTTTATGGACTTCAAAAACAGAGCAACTATAAAGCCAATTCTAATGCTTGGATTAGCCTGGACTTTTGCAATATAACTCCGATTTTATTCATTCATATTATTTCATTTTTGGGTGAACTATCCCTTTAAGACATTGTTGGTCATTCAGTGTTTCAGTAAAAAAATACATAATGGTAATTATTAATAAGATAATAATACTACTACTACTAATTCAGGGTTCCCATTCATCCTGGAAAACACATGGAAAATTAGAGAAAATGTAAAATGTCCTGGAAAATCTTGTTGTTGTCTGGGAAATTCTTAAAAAAAAAGTTAATTCTTTAGCCGAGTATAAAGAGTTTTATCGCTGGCCCAAACAATTAGCACTAGTTGCAGAAAGCACATGTTCAGGAATGTTGAGTTTGATACGTGTGAGTATTATTTTGAATTATGATGTTTAGTCTTGCTAATGCTATAACTGCTCAAATGTATGCAGTGAATGTTAACTCGTAAGCTGCTCCCTAATCACATCATTTTGATATAAAGTCACATTTGTGTGTTATAAAGTCAGAATTGCAAGATATAGTCAGAATTGCGTGATATAAACTCGGAAGTCGTTTCTTCACAATTGACTTTTTTGCGCAGTTACGAGTTTATATCTTGCAATTGTGACTTCTTTTCTCAGAATTGTGAGATCTAAACTGCAATTGCAAGTTATAAAGTCCAATTCTGAGGAAAAAAGAATTACGACAATTTTCGCGTTTATATCACAAATATGTAAACTCGCAATTGCGAGAAAGTCAGAATAGCGAGATAAACCTTTTCTCTCTATTCTGTGGTGTAAACAAGCTTCCATAGTCGTAATGTATGATTAAGAGCTCATATTGAAAAATGCTGGATTGTTAAGTAATGGCAATAAACTGTACGGCTTTTAAAGCAATATTTGGCATGATCCTTGTCTTTTATTCCCGCCGTAGTAAAATTGAAAATGTCCTGGAAAAGTACTGGAAAATGGTTGCTGAAAAAGAGTGGGAACCCTGTAATTCTACTACCAATAACAATATACAAACGCTCTAACTAAGGATTGATGAGCTGCTGGGTTCATTAAGTGATTTTCTGAAATCAAAACAGGGACTGTAATAATTGAGCGCTAGCCAATGAGATTGATGCTTGCGCATTAGCTCCGCCCACTACCGGAGAAACCAGTGTATCGTCTGCTTGTTCTTAAAAGCTGAATAAGTCCAAATGAACTCTGTTGTTTTGACAGAAAAATACAACAAAGTATAACGTTTACTAGGGCTGCACAATATATAGAAATATCGCAAATGTTCATATCGCGATATGCATATCGCAACGGCACGCGGCTACTTCAACATTGTGAAAGTGTACGTTTTAGGTCGACGCATATAGCAGAGAATAGACTGAGCACACAAACTGTTATTTATGTGACTTGCTTGACGTTAAAAATAGTTATTAAACGCAATAACTTGCGAAAAACAACTGCTTGCAGTCTCGCGCTGTCTGACACACACCGAAACGTGCGCACAAGCCGTTCTTTTTTTCGTGTCTTGTTACACACTCAAACTGTCAAATACACACACAGTTATGTCAAAATGGCTGTTTTGAGTATTCATGTAAACAGTCGGTTATGCTTTAAGTGAACGATATCAGTTAGGGAAAGAAACCGAATAGTATCTGTGCATTAGGTCTTAAAGTGACAGCCGGCTAATACAGTAAACCTGCTAATACAGTAAACCTGCTAGTACAGTAAACCTGCTAATACAGTAAACCTGCTAATACAGTAAACCTGCTAGTACAGTAAACCTGCTAGTACAGTAAACCTGCTAATACAGTAAACCTGCTAAAACAGTAAACCTGCTAATACAGTAAACCTGCTAATACAGTAAACCTGCTAATACAGTAAACCTGCTAAAACAGTAAACCTGCTAATACAGTACACCTGCTAATACAGTAAACCTGCTAATACAGTACACCTGCTAATACAGTAAACCTGCTAATACAGTAAACCTGCTAATACAGTAAACCTGCTAATACAGTAAACCTGCTAATACAGTAAACCTGCCGCTGTCTGTCAAACAACAAAAGAAAGAAAATCTTGGCTGAATAACCTTTGTAGCTTTATTATGTATCAGTGTATATTTAATTCATGTGACGACTACTGTTTTTAGTTCTTATTTTTAATAACAAAGATAAATTAAAATAACAAAAATAATCATCCACCCCTAGTTCAGGTGTCTTTGTTTACCTGGATGTTCTTGATGTTTAAGTTTTAGGTTGATGTAACACTATATATTACCAAGTCAAGCAAAGAGTTTTTGGTATTTAAATATTAGCATTAAATTATTTGTTTGTTTACATTGATGTTAAAATTATATTGTCAGATTTGTGATATAAATTTTTGCTAAAACACTGCTGGTCACTTTCAGAAGTTGTAGCGACGTTTTCTTTTCCCAGAAAGAATGTGAAACACATTAAAACATTTTAAAAAATATAATTTAAATTGATTTTGCACACTTAAAGCAATATCGTATCGCATATCGAATATCGCATTATTTAACAAGTTATTGCATATCGCATTTTTCTTCAATATCGCACAGCCCTAGCGTTTACATGTAGCGTGTCGATTCTGCGTGGTATGTAAGTCTCTCTCTCTCTCTGCGTGTGTGTGTGTGTGTGTGAGAAACACGCACTCAGAAAAGCGACGGCGAATCATGCGCCTTCGCACTAGAGTTTACGGTACGTCAAATACAGGTGCGCTCGCATCCATTGAGCTGAATTGAAACCGTACCGATCGCATCAGAGTGTTCAGCGAGTTAAAATATATCTATGCTAAACTCATACTTAGCCTCTAACACACACTTGCGAGTAAAATCTAAGAATTTGTTAGCCAATGGCTAATGATAGATATTGTTTAGTCGCCCAGAGTGACGATTTAGTCGCATATGCGAGTGATTTACTCGCATTGTAGAGGGTGGTGTAATTTGATTGTTTAGTTTGCCTCACGTCCCATTAGCTCACTTCTGAGGACGGATTTGTCCCTAAAGTCTAACGGAGTAAACACAAACACATGAGCCTAAACGGTTGAGCTTATGTTAATGCAGACGGTGTCCTGTGAGGAACGTTATATTGTGTTGAACCCTCAGAGGTGTTTAAGCATGTTTGTGTGAGTCGGGTCCTCAGGAGAGCGTGTGCTGGGCTTGTGTTGACAGCCATTCAATGCTTTGTAAATCCCCGACCAAACCTCCCGACGGGAGATCGTGCTGTGTGTCACAATTATGTTAGCTCTTATTCTGAGCCGGGTGTGGTTTTGTTAAACATAAATGAATAAATACTGGACCTGAGGGCTTTTCACGCCACTCGCTTTCGTCTTTTAATCCGCATTTGTCCACCGATTGAACACAAGTATTACGTGAACAAATGATTCAAATGAGTCGGTTCTTTGTAATGAATCTTTTGACCAGACTCAAGACCTAGGGTGAATCCGAAATATCCCCCTAAACCAGGAGGTCCGGGGAAAAGTCTAGAAAAAAAACTGTAAAAAAAATGTATAGATTCAAATAAATGAGTAAAGCAATAAATTAGATCTAAATAAATAAAACGTGATTCAAAAAAGATATTAGTTAGTTATTCATTTATTAAATACGATTAAAAATGAGATAAATAAGCAAGAATTAAATAATACATATAACAATACAATACAAAATATATAATGATGGAACTGAAACTAGTTTTAGATTTATAATATACTTTTTTTTGAGTGTTTATAAAAGACAAATGCCGTATAAATTTTAGGATGGGGTCCCTCACACAGGGATAAATCATTGAATCATTCGGACAGCCTACATCATCTGTACACTCGTTATTGCGGTGCATTGTGGGATTGAATGGGTATCGAGAACTGGTTCCTTTCTAGAACCGGTTCTAAATTTCCCAGAACCGGTGATTCGATAAGAAACGTGCGCACAGAAAATGTGATTTCAAACCATTCGGGCGCAAAAAAGACTCACACACTGTTTCCAGTGCTGCACACACACACACACAACGGCTTCTCATAGTGAATAGTTACGCAATAACACAGCACACAAACGGACGCATACACACATAAATATGTCAAAATATTGTCGTAAACGCAGTTGGTTTTGTCTTAAGACAGTTGAGAAGAAAAGATGCGAATGCGTGTGTAACAGTATATTGGATCCGTGCAGCTCTTAAAGAGACAGTGGCAGATTTTCCTGATAACATTAATCAAACAAAAGAGAAACAAAACAAAACGAGAAAATGCAGCCGCTGTTCTAGACAGAATAACTTTTGTAACAATATTAACACTATATTAATAAACTTAATTTATACTATATTAATAAAAGTGCAGTGTTATTTTGATTACAGTTTTTGTACCTAAATACCAGAAAATGTTTATTTCAATCATATCTTTGTTCAATTGTATTGATTTGTGCAATTGCTAATTTGTTTATTGGTTGTTTTTTTAATTAGTGTTTACTTGACTTTAATGGTGTATATTAGTATATACATGTATATAATGTTGTGTAGTTGGTATTTTTAACCCCTTTAACTGTCACCCCCCTTTTTGAGAATACACATGAAAATGCACTATCCAAACTTAAAGGGCTGTAATTCAAGAACGCTTTGGAATATAGACCAAAGTTTGGTCTCGTTTTAAAGAAGACACTGCAGATTATTGCTCAAAATATGAAAGTATGAAAAAGTTATGGAAGTTTAAATCTACTGTAAATAAAAAATACTGTACTAAATATTTTTTATTTCATATAAAATATATATTTTACAAAAAAATGTTTACTATAAAACTACTATAAAATCAAAGCCATGTGTCTAACCAAGTTGTGTTCCAAATTTGAAGTTGATATCACAAAAATTGAAGTCCCCATGAGATTTTGTTTAGGCGCTGTACCAAAAATAGCCACCGGGTGTCATTCAAATTCCATCGATTGTTTTTTGATGCATTTTCCTGTAAATTTCTGTCCAAATATCACAAAACAGTCCCCAAATATGGACCCTTGAGACTCAGACCTTTCCGACGATATGCGTTTTGTCAAGATTGGAAAAGAATTAGATTATAAAGTAGTTAAAATAAATGTTGTAATATGAAACATGACACCGCCCACTAGGGGGAGGAGCCCGCTAGAATAATTTAGAGTAACGTTTCCATGGTAACACAATGTCCGATTTCAAAACGGTTTTCACAGGATGAATTTTGAGTTCGTAAGCTTTCGAATGATACATCATTTATGATAATTACTTAAAAATATATAATACGAAAAAAAGGCGATCAAAAAAAGAGCACATGTGGGACGGTGACAGTAAACCATACATTTTTTTTTTATTTTTGTTCATGGTATTCAGTTACAATGAAATATTTTGCAATAAGACTTAGAATAAATGTGAATTATATCTATTATTATAATATTTTTTGTACCTTATTGGATTCAAAATTAGGAATCAATAAGCAGAATCTAAATCGTTAAAAGTCAAATGATACCCAACCCTAGTATTGTGCAGATTTCCTTACCACTCATTTTTAAACCAGAACATTTCTTACAATGCCCGACCCTAAATGAGTGCACTCAATAACGTCCACTATGGTTTCGGACACCACTACAAATGGCTGTCCCCTTAATTAATGCCCTGTTTGAGGGTATAGTGGGCGATTTGGGATTCAGAATAAACGTCTGAATCAATCCAATGACTCACTCACTGAATCAGAACAGAAGAATCATTAGTAGAATCGTTAAGGAGAATCACATTAAACTCCTCATTTCCCATCCCTAGTCTTTATATTTCACACACTGATACAGACGCCCCATTTTATCACTCAATTAAAACTGCCCTCGGTGACTTTCCTCTTGAGGAGCGGCTCTTATGGAGAGGTGAGGAAGTCAACGCAACGCCTGGAATAATTTAATTGAAATATTCTCATCCTTAACCGCAATTGTCACTTCAGAGGTCGCCCGTTTTCCCCCACCCGGCGTGTGTATAATAACCAGTATTATACAGTGTCATCTGCATGTTATAATGCTCTCATGCTGCATCTTAAGTAATATAGATTTAATGTAATTGTGAAGAGAACAAGTACAGAGACACTAGCCAGGTTTCCGTCAAGGATTTTAGGTTTAGCGCATCAAAATGTTTACCCGATTGTAACGGAGAGATCCACTGTGTAGATACAAAAAACAGGAAATAGGAATAGGAAAAAATTCTTGACAAATAGCCAGACTCTTGTACAGAGAGTCTCTTGAAGCCCATACGGAAGTGACTTAAAGTCGGCGTGAAACGGAAGTTGAGATCCTCCTTATTGTGACGTATATCCGAGTGAATTGGCTTCTGAAATTAGAAAAAATGTAGGACGGGGCTTGATTTCGTCCTTCGGGAATTGATTGGATCGTTGGAAGTTGGGCGTTCCTAACAAAATGGAGGCAGATTTGAATGCCAGTTTGCACTTTTTCTCCACTACTTTAAAATCAAAGCCATATGTCTAACCAAGTTGTGTTCCAAATTTGAAGTATAGGCATAACACCGTAACTTTAGCGCGGCAAAAATCTTAACGTTGGTAAAACAAAGACAGAGTGCCTTAACTCAAGCGTAATTCAAGTTCTAGAGTGCAGCAGAACAAAGCTAAAAGACTGTAACTGATGTTCAGGGTTTCTGCCTTTGCTTTCCCTCTGCTTTTGGAAGTTATGGCAAAAACAACATCCTATTTTTAGCAGAAAAGAACAAAATTGACTCAAGATATTTTTCCAAACTGATTCCAAAAATGGCAATAACTCATTTCAAAATTGAAGTTAAGGTCTTTTGCCTTTGCACGGCAGTATTGGCTTAGCATCGCTAGCGTTCGCCAACTCCTTCACCACTAGCGGCGCGAGCTGTAAAATCAAACTTTTCCCGAACCGCGTGTGGAGAAGGGCCACAACATCATGGCCGCCAACAAAACTCAGCCCAGATTGTTCTTGCTCCGGCTTTAACTTCTGGATATTCGGCAGCGGTGCCACACCGGACCGAACGGCTTCGCTCGCATCTTTCTCCGCTAACTCAAACTAGCGCACAACATTAACGTCATCGTTGATCAGTGGTTTTCATTTCCTCACAATAGCAACGCTCCTGAACACACCTGGTGTTCAGACCAGACGCCCATGTGACAATGTGATCAGTAATTTAGTTTAAAGTTTTAAAGTTGAGTTTTGCTTAAAATGAGCATATTAATCTTAATTCATACAGAAAACAAGATTATTTTGCTGATTTTAAGCCAAAACTCACTTAATTTTGAGTTGTTAACTTTTGCTTGTCTAGTAAACGCTTCTTAATGTAAGAAGTTTTAGATATTTGGACTGGAAACGAGACAAAATACTAAGTAAGAAAAGCCTTTTTTTGCAGTGCAGGCGGTTTTTGCTAAGACTTCTATATGTAAATCGGCTTTTTGTTTATCTCTAACCCGTTTCGGCGTAGTTTGGGGTCAAGTAGCTGAAGATATAATATATGGGTTGATATGTAAATGTGGGCGGTCATATGCTAATGAGCTGTGGTGTTTTGGATAGACTCGGGAGGGATTGTGTTGTGAATGTTATACATCACATTATGTTTCGTTTTTCTCTCCATTATGTGGCTGAGAAAAGCGTTGTCTTGTTTTCAGCGCAGGAACATTTGTGGGTTAATGAGGTGACTTTGGACTTCATTAGCATTGTTCGTGTCACAACAGTGGCGCTGTGTTTAGTTCAGGGCATCGCCATGGCAACATCTGCTCTTGGCCAGGTTATGGGATGTAGGGTAAACTGAGCTTGGTTGATGGTTTGACCTCAGTGAGGGTTGAGCCATGAACAAACACCACTGTGCCCTTGAGCGTGCCTGGACGAAACTCTCAACCATGAAGAGCTTTTAGAAAATATGAGTGTAAATGTAGTCCTTGACATACTGACAGAGTTGGTGCCATTTATGGGGTTAAATGACAGACTCTCATTTGTGCCTCTGATTTAGTTACGAGTGACCTGGTGACCTTGAGGTCATGAGCGCTGGAAGATTATCAACATTCATGAGGGTGAGTAAATGAGAGGATCTTTAATGTTTTAGAAAAGAGTCTCTTCTGCTCACCAAGGCTGCGTTTATTTGATCAAAAACACTGTAAAAATAGCTAAATATTATTATAATTTAAAACGGCTGTTTTTTATGTGAATATATTGTGAAATGTAATTTATATCATGTGATCAAAGCTGAATTTATCATCATTACTCCAGTCAAATCATTCTGATAAGCTCAAGATACATTTATGATTATTATCAATGATAAAAACAGTACAATATTTTCATAGAAAATGTGATGCACTACCATAAAAAAGTATTTAAAACCACACCATTTAAAAATGATATATTATTAATATTTATAGCCATTAAATGGATCAAAAGTGACATTAAAGACATTGATAATGTTACAAAAGATTATTTTTCAAATAAATGCGGTTCTTTTTAACTTTCTATTTATCAAATAATCCTAAAATAAAATGTTTAAGTTTCCACAAAAGTATGAAGTTTTCATTATTAAAAACGAATTAAAGTTACTAAAACTTTAAACTTTCAAAAGAAAATATAGAAATAAAATATGAACACAAACTATATTAGAAAATCAATGATACTACAATAAAACTATTATATTTCTGCTTTATGACACCATATAAAATTTAACTTTAGATAAAAAATTATTATTATTATTAATTCTAAAGGCCTGTTCATGTTATTTGTGTTAATGTTGTCAATTATTTACATAGCTGTAATAATATTTCAATATATATAATTTTTTTCTGTATTTCTGTATCAAATAAATGCAGCCTTAATTAGCATAACATGTTTTTATTTATTAAACCTTAATTCAAAATTTTTAAACGGTAGTGTATATTTTATTTATTTTTTTCATTTTATTTTTTGCAAAAGTTCAGAATAGTTTGGGTTAGGTGAGATTTAAAAATAAAATAAAAATGTATTATGAATATTAATATTCATCAAGGATGCATTAAATTGATCAACAGTGACATTAAAATAAATGCTGTTCTTTTTAACTTTATATTATATATATATATCAAATAATCCTAAAAATAAAATGTACGAGTTTCCACAAAAATATGAAGTTTTCAACATTTATAATAATCAGAAATATGTAAAACTATGTTGACATTAAAAACACTAAAATGACAAAAGAAAATATAGAAATAAAATAAACACAAACTATAATAGAAAAACGATGCTACAATAAAACTATTATATTTCTGTTTTGACACAAAAATACTATTATTATTATTATTATTATTAATAATTCTAAAGGCCTGTTCATGTTATGTGTGTTAATGTTGTGTATTTACATAATTGTAATAATATTTCAAAATATATAATTTTTTTGTCACATAAATCTTAATTCAAAACTTTTAACAGGTAGTTAATTTTTTATTGCTTTTATTTTTGTAAAAGCTCAGAATAGTTTTGGTTAGGTGAGATAAAAAAAAAAGATTAATTATTAATATTTCTATTCATCAAGGATGCATTAAATTGAGCAAAAGTGACATTTGAGATTTGGGTAATGTTACAAAAGATTATATTTCAACACTGATAATAATCAGAAATGTAAAACTATGTAGACATTAAAAACTAGGATGAGAGTGTCAGTATTTCAGCCAACAGCTAGAGGAGCCTCGCCTGGTCTCCAGCGGTGTGTGTGTGTGTGTGTGTGTGTGTGTGTGTGTGTGTGTGTGTGTGTGTGTGTGTGTGTGTGTGTGTGTGTGTGTGTGTGTGTGTGTGTGTGTGTGTGAGTGTGTGTGTGAGGCCGAGGTCGGGGTCGAGGGATTGTTCTGCGAGACATAATTACATCAACAATGAAAGATTTGCAGGGAGCAGCCCTTTAAAATTTAATTTTCTTCTTCAAGACTTTCCGCAGCAGGGAAGATCCCAGATAGAGGCTGGAGCAGAACTGTGGGTTAACCAGAGGTTAGAGCGAGGAAATGCTCTTCTGTTTAACCCACAACAACCCGCCCTGTTCAGACAACTGACGGACACACACAGCTGCACGTCTACACACTCCTTCATGTGCGTTAGTTCAGTTTAATCTGTTGGTTACTTGTTCTTTATTACGACTAATGTTACTATTAAACTCTGAAATAACACAAATGGAAGTCTAGTTGCAAGGGGAACTTTCTCATACAGCACTAAAATAACTCAAACTACAAATGAAGGTGTGCTGTGGTGCCTGGCACCAAGATGTCAGCAGCAGATCCTTTAAGTCCTGTGAGTTGTGAGGCGGGGCTTCTAACACATCAACTTTGAGGACAAAATTCCAAATTTTTTTATAGGGGTGGTTGCATGCGATTTTAGTTGCATTTGCGATAGTTAGTGTGTATTGTTGCTGCTTGAGCATAAACAGTATCTGCAAAGTTACAGCGCTGAAAGTTCAATGCAAACAGAGATATTGTCTTTTAAAGTTATGGCAGTTTATCGCCTACAAAAATGGCCGGTTTGGACTACAACGAGCTTCTTCCCGGGTTGGTGACATCATGAACACCTGCTATTAACAAACACTGCCCCCGCGAACACGCAACAAAGTGGGCGAGGCCACGTCACCGTCATTACGAAAGAGAGAGAGCTGATGCAGAACTACAAACTACGTATAAGGTATTAAGACCCATAAACACAACCAAGCCAGGAAAAAAAACAGGAACCACCCCTTTAAGTGCAGAAAATGCAGTGTTTTGGCAGGTGTTTGTTCGCATTCATTGTTTTTTTTTTTTATATATATGTGACTCTGGAGCACAAAACCAGTCATAAGTCACATGGGTAGGGCTGAATTATGGGTGATTGGGACACTTTTTGCCATTGAGATGACTTGGAAAAAGTGTCCCAGTCAACCTGAATTCACCCCTATATTAGTGGCAATAGACAACAATGCATTGCGTGGGTCAAAATTATCCATTTTTCTTTTAAACCAAAAATCCTCCATTGATTTTTTTCGCCTGTCAACTACAAATCAGACTCCATCTGACACATTAAAGGGGTGGTTGCATGCGATTTCACTTTTTTAACTTTAGTTAGTGTGTAATGTTGCTGCTTGAGCATAAACAGTATCTGCAAAGTTACAGCGCTGAAAGTTCAATGCAAACGGAGATATTGTCTTTTACAGTTATGGCAGTTTATCGCCTACAAAAACGGCCGGTTTGGACTACAACAAGCTTCTTCCCGGGTTGGTGACATCATAAACACCTGCTATTAACATAAACACTGCCCCCGCGAACACGCAACAAAGTGGGCGAGGCCACGTCGCCGTCATTACGAAAGAGAGAGAGCTGTTGCAGAACTACAAACTACGTCTGGCCAGCTAACCGATCTAAGACCATTGCGTTTTTCGGAGGGATGGGCTTCACAGAAGCAGGAAGCAAACGAGCCGTTCAAAGGACAGTGGAGACAGCGGTGTGGAATAAAGGCAAAATATAAGAAAAATTTGGCGTTTAAAAAAAAAAAGAAGTATTAAGACCCATAAACACAACCAAGCCAGGAAAAAAAACATGGAACCACCCCTTTAAAGGCACTCATTGTCTGATTTAGGGCTGCACAATTAATCGGAATCGAACCGCAATCGCGATTTGGGTTATGTGCGATTATGAAAGCACAAAGGCTGCGATTTTAATGAAATAAATAAATGCCCAGTGTGTCAGTGAAGAGCTGATCTGAGATCAGGAAACGCTGCTCCGTCTGAAAGCACTGCGAGTTCGAGCAACACATGTCAAACATTTTCACAAACTAGTAATGCGAAGCGTTCATAAACCTGTTCAACAAAATACGTTTAATAACACGCTTTAACTCACTTCATATCGTCAGTCGAGCTGATGTGGCTTCTCATCACAAAATGTCAATCAGCACTGAATACTTTATGATTATGAAAATACCCGAGAAGGCTTGAAGAACTCAAATACACCATATCTTGTCGCAGTCGTGTGTTTATTATCTTCATGTTTAATCAGTCAAAGCATTTCCATCTTCCTTTTATTCAGCTACAGCGCTAGCTTCACATTAGGGATTTCCTGAAAACAAACAATTACTTCTCTGGCGCAAATGTAGCTTTTCTGCTCGAGGGCGCCCTCTGGCCTCCAGGATGAACAAAACTTTTGGGTAGAAAATAAGAAAAATAAAACTTCTCTCTAAATAAATGTATATGACAATCCATATGTTTTTCTTCAATGTACAGGAGTTTTAATCCCCGCAGTGGATGCATAAGAGGCTCATATTTCATATTAACCCTCAGAGCCCGACGGCATCGCCCACGACGTCACACGGCACCTCCGATAAATATCTATATTATTTCATGAAACTTTTATCGATTTTCTTACCGTTTTTTCCAGCAGAAAGCTAACGAGCTAGCCATCACGGGGGTGTCTTTGGTGTCTTTGTAGCCTTTACAGAAGGTTTTCTATCCAGCCTGGAACATGTGCATCTTTTTGGAGTTGTTCAGCAATAAATCAAAACGCTTACATCCAAGATATATCCACTTGATGTCCATAATTTATACATTTTCCGTCATTTTTGCCGCTAGCGCGATGCTAGCTGCCATTTTGGATGAGGGTTTGACCAATGACAGGCTGATCCGTCATCCACGTTGGTGTGCGTCATTACGCATGAACCACAGCTCTGTTATTGTGGAGAGAGAGAGGCGCACGGCCAGTGTTGAGGAGATAGAGAGAGAGAGAGAGAGAGAGAGAGACGCGCTGCAGTTTTGTGGAGAAAGTTTGAGGAAAAAGTTTGAGAAGAAAGTTTGTGGAGAAGTTCCTGATAGGAACTGTTTTGAGGCTTGGCACCAGTAAATATCCAAAATCCAAAGAGGCCAAAAGCGCCTGGACTTTTTTTGGAAAAATGTAAATAGTTTTGGTTCTGTATAAGTTATCATGTTTATTCCTGAGTTCCAGGACTCCAAAGACTTGAACAAACTGTTTTCCAGAGGAAATATGCTTAGCTTTTATTTATTTGTGTGTGTTTTCAATAAATATTTGAGTGATTCAATTTCCGTTTTATGTTTTCATTTGTCTTTATGGTCCCCTAAACTTATTTTACATTCAGGTGACATCAATGCAACACAAAAATTCTGACAGTGCTACTTGTCTTGAAAAAAAAGAGGTGTGTCAATTGTCTGTGCTCAACAGGGTTGATGTTTTACAAGCTTTTTTAGTAAATAACACCAGGCGGAAAATTAATTGTAAAAATACCCTTAGGTCTTAAAGGGTTAAAGACATAGACTTTAAGAAATTGATATCACAGATAAAAAGCACAGATTTGTATAATAATAATATATATATATATATATATATATATATATTTTTTTTTTTTTACAATAAATAAAAAATAAATAAAACCTTTCTAATGATGTTTAGTCATAGGCTCTCTGCATACTAACAGATAACCCATAATTTTTAGTTTTCTGTAAAATATTATTATTATTATTATCATACTGTTATATTTATTCTTAAATGCTTAATAATGAATGTTATTGTAATAGTAATATTTCTTATTTTTATTTAGCTATAATAATAATAATCATAATTATTATTATTATTAGTCACATTAATATATAAACACAAAGGGCCCTATTTTAACGATCTGAAACGCAAGTGTAAAAACGCGAAGCGCAAGTAACTTTGTGGGCGGGTCTCGGCGCTGTTGCTATTTTCCCGGCGGGATAAATGGCTCTTGCGCCCGGCGCAAATCTAAAATGGGTTGGTCTGAAGTAGCTTCATTATTCATAGGTGTGGTTTGGGCGTAACGTGAATAAACCAATCCGAGCGTCATCCAACATTCCCTTTAAAAGCAGGTGCGCAAGTTCCATTATGGATTGCTATTATTATGGCGTAAGGCGCACGCCAGGAGCGGTTCACAGCCGAGGAGACTGATGTGCTTGTAAGAGCAGTGAAAGACAGAGAAGTGAAGTTGTAATGTTGTACATTATGGTAAAGGTGATTTCACAGTCTTTTTTTTTTTTTCAGTCTTTCAGTTTTTTCAGTTTTTCAGTCGATTTTTTTTTCCTGGTTCTTGACGGACAAACCAATTTGTCAGATGTCCTTATATACATATGTCTTGCCACTATTGGGCAAACAGGTCTTATCCTTAATTATTACAATTAGCCTGAATCATTTGTAAGCTAGATTTATGCCTATTTTTTCACATCTTCGTGGCACACCACAATGATTTCCGTCATCTCATGTGTTAATATTTTTTTAGTGTAACAATTTATTTATTGTTATTATTGTTATTATGAGATTTGCAAAAATAACTGTTGCATCTGTGTAGATTACATGAGCAAAGTGTATGCGCGTTGTGCACGCTATACATTATGGTCAAGCATGCGCCCTTAAAATAGCATAATGAACAACGCGCAACGCGCCACTGACTTTAGACTAGGTTTTTTCTGGTCAATGGCGCAATTGTTTAATGGAACAGCAAAATAGCACCAGGGATTGTTTGCGCCGGAACACGCCTCCTTTTTTGCGCTGAACCGCCCAGGGAGCGCAAGTTCATTCACTAGTTTAGCGACGTGCTTCTGTGGAGGGAAAAGCGCGCTTTGCGCGGGTGCAAAATAGGAATGACACATGCGTCGGTGTACAAAGTCAATTGCGCTGGGTGCAAGATAGGGCCCAAAATGTTATATACACACTTTTCATTTGTAAAAATTAATAAATAATAATAATCGCATTTTAAATTGCAATTTTAACCAGAATAATCGCAATTCGATATTTTCCCCAAATCGTGCAGCCCTAGTGTGATTTCAACAAAAGATTGGTCAGATGTGTCCAAACGTTGGCGTGTGTTTTTATAGCATTGACGTGATTCTAATGTGAGGCCACATCATCCTAAAATATTGCGCTGAATTATTTGGGGGACTTGATTGTGTCTGGATGATTCAGAGTCAAATGAACCCAATACAAAATGTGGGCCGAAAAATACTCAACATTGCCTAAATGAGCATTGGTAACGCTTTTCATTTGTTAACATCAGATTTCTCATTGCTAGTTGATGTTAGCTGATGCATTAAAGTGTTACCAACTTTTTAAATCTTTGCTAACACTTTATTTTAAGGTGACATAGTTACATAGCATAACATTAAATTATAAGTCCTAGCCCAAACTGTAACTCTATAGTAAGGATGATGTCACTAAATACTGGGTTGCACTTTATTTTAAGGTGTCATTGTTACAGTGTAATATTAATGTACTTACTGTAGGGTTAGGGTTTGGTTTGGGGTTAGTTGCATGTAATTATGCATAATTATTATAGAAACTACATGTGACAAGGGCAGCGTAAAATAAAGTCTTTTTCTATCGTCACTGTTCTCTTTCAGCAACAGCTGAGCAAGTTAAAGTTAGTTCAACCTGGATAATAACACATCTGGTTATTGTTTAGTGTTCTCGCACCATTTTTATTAGAGTTTTCGTAATATTTTACCTTTTATTTTGGTTTATATTTTTAGTTTTCATGTTTATTTTAGGCGTTTCGTTATGTTTTTTAGTCATTTTAAATATGTATATTTTTACGTCAGTTTAAGTTTGTTTTTATTTCTAGTTAAAAATGTTAGTGCTTCAAATAAAACTGAATACATTTTAATTTGAAGCACTAAAATTATTAACTCGAAAAAATAAAAGCTTAAACTGACACAAAAGTATAAAAAAAAAAATTAAAAAGTTTTTTAGTCATTTTAAATAATTAATTTTTATATTTAAATTTATTTTTATAATTTTTTTTACATTTTTAGTTTTTAGTTAATAATTTTAGTGCTTAAAATATATATATATATATAAAATGTATTCAGTTTATTGCCAAGGCAACATTCCTTCAATATTCATATTCATTATTTACAGTTTATTTTAGTTTTCTTAATATTTTATGTTTTATGTTTCTAGTTTGTTTATATTTTTAGTTTTCATGTTTATTTTAGGCGTTTCGTTATGTTTTTTTTGTCATTTTTAATACATATTTTAAAATTTTTATTTCATTTTTAAGTGTTTATTTCGACTTAATTATTTTAGTGCTTCAAATTAAAATGTATTCAGTTTTAGGCAACATTCCTTCAATATTCATATTCATTATTTAGTGTTTATTTGAGTTTTCTTAATATTTTACCTTTTATGTTTTATATTTTTAGTTTTCATTTTTATTTTAGTCGTTTCATTATGTTTTTTAGTCATTTTAAATATGTATTTTTTTAAATATTTTTATTTCATTTTGAAGTTTTTTATTTTTAGTTAATAATTTTAGTGCTTCAAAATTAACATTAATTCAGTTTTAGGCAACATTCCTACAATATTCATAATCATTATTTACAGTGTTTATTTGAGTTTTCTTAATATTTTACCTTTTATGTTTTATATTTTTAATTTTCATGTTTATTTTAGTCGTTTCATTATGTTTTTTAGTCATTTTAAATATGTAATTTTTTATATTTTTTTGTATTTTTATTTAATTGTTTAAAGTTTTTTATTTCTAGTTAATTATTTTAGTGCTTCAAATTAACAACAAATTAATTCAGTTTTAGGCAACATCCCTTCAATATTCATAATCATTATTTACAGTGTTTATTTGAGTTTTCTTAACATTTTACCTTCTATGTTTTATATTTTTAGTTTTAATGTTTATTTTAGTTGTTTTGTTATGTTTTTTAGTCATTTTAAATATGTAATTTGTTATATTTTTTTGTATTTTTATTTAATTGTTTAAAGTTTTTTATTTCTAGTTAATTATTATAGTGCTTCAAATTAACAACAAATTAATTCAGTTTTAGGCAACATTCCTACAATATTCATAATCATTATTTACAGTGTTTATTTGAGTTTTCTTAACATTTTACTAGGGCTGTCAAAAGATTAATCGCGATTAATCGCATCCAAAATAATAGTTTGTGTTTACATAATATATGTGTGTGTACTCTGTTAATTATTATTTATATATACACACAAGCATGTATATATTTAAGAAAAATTTATTATATTTATATATAAAATATTTATATATAATATAAATTATATAAATGTATATATGAATGTGTTTGTATTTATAAATACATAATTATACACAATACACACACATATATTATGTAAACAAACTTTTATTTTGGATGAGATTAATCGCGATTAATCTTTTGACAGCCCTACATTCTACCTTTTATGTTTTATATTTTTAGTTTTCATGTTTATTTTAGTCGTTATGTTTTTAATTTCATTTCTAAGTTTTTATCTATTTCTAGTTAATAATTTTAGTGCTTCATATCAAAATGTATTCAGTTTACTGCCAAGGCAACATTCCTACAATATTCATATTTTATTTAAATGAACAGAATTTTTTTTTAATAGTTTAACGATAATAGCCCTGTTCTTGCCGCGTGTACTCGCCTTCATTTCCTGTCCAAAATACAGGGATTATTGGTGCAAAATTAACAAAACATTAAATATTTATAGTAATAACTTAATATTTTCATGAACCCAGAACTATGCACAAAAAAACCTGTCCCTCAGACATCAGCGCTGTAGTTCGGGGATGTAATTCAGTTTGTAAATGATTCTGGGAGACTGAGGACGCCGGGTCCGGAACACAGATAACACTCGCGCTCTCATGCTCTCAGAAGCAGCTAATACTTCACTTCCTCTGAATTAATCAACTAGACAACAGTATCCATCAGTATGCAGGAAGCACGCGGTGACCGGCAAACAAAACCGCGGGATCTTGAGCCGTGCGGCGGGATTAGCGGTGGGATTCAGGTGCTGGAGCGCTCTGTGTCTGTCTGATAACTCGCGCTATTGTCCGGCCTCGCGCGCTGTGACGGCTCCAATCTGCCCAGAGAACACCAAACGTCTGCGGACGCTCCTAATATAAGCACTACCTCTTCAGAGACCGGCGGATCCATTGTGCGCCCATGCATGACGGAGAGTGTGTGTGTGTGTGTGTGTGTGTGTGTGTGTGTGTGTGTGTGTGAAAGTTTACGCCTATGCCTTTGAAAAAGTGAAATTCTCATTTTGGTATGAAAAGCTGATCTCACTGTATCACCAAGACAGCAACTTCGCCTGATGAAACTTTCCACCTCGCTCAGCACTTCCTACAGTTCGCTGATAGATTAAAGCCAGTCGGGACACACACACGTCCTTTTGTGAGGTATAGGTGGGTGTTTAGGTACAGCTCACACAGAAATATCCGGACACTTGCTGGGATTCGTCAACCCAAAATGACATTCTGTCATCGTTTACTCACCCTCATGTCATTCAAAACTTGCGTTTTTCTGAATGCACAGTGTGGATTTTTGCTTATCGGAACTGTAAAGATTTAACCACAAAAGTTTTATTCCAAGTCTTGAGAGCTTTGTATGAAGAAAACGGCAAAATTGACGTCATCAAATCCCTAGTTTTATCAGAAAACGAATCAGAACGAAATCACTGGAAACTGGCGAGATCGCAAAACCGTCATAAAAGCGGCCGTTTGTTGGCATTTTTATCGTTTTCTTGCAGATTTAAAACCTAAGCATTGATGCTTTACCACAGTTTTACAATAATACGTGATTTATTGATCATAATGTGCCAAGATTGCACATTAGTCCCACTGAAATAAAGTGGTACACTGCAAAAAATGCTTTTCTTACTTCGTATTTTTGTCTTGTTTTCAGTCCAAATATCTAAAAAATCTTACATTAAGAAGCATTTACTAGACAAGCTAAAGTTTTTGTCTTGTTTTGGGGGAAAATAACAAAAAATGAAGGGAGTTTTTGCTTAAAATGAGCAAAATAATCTACCAATGGGGTAAGCAAAATAATCTTAATTCAAACAGAAAACAAGATTATTTTGCTTACCCCATTGGCAGATTATTTTAAGCAAAAACTCCCTTAATTTTGATTTATTTCCCCCCAAAAAAAGACAAAAACTGTTGCTTGTCTAGTAAATGCTTCGTAATGTAAGATTTTTTAGATATTTGGACTGAAAATAAGACAAAAATACTAAGTAAGAAAAGCATTTTTTGCAGTGTATTTACTGTTATTTCACAAAAGAAAGACGACACACGTACTTTGTTTCTGTTTATCCGTAACCATGTCTTGAACTCACACAGAAATATCCGGACACTTGCTGGGATTCGTCAACCCAGAATGACATTCTGTCATCATTTACTCTCCCTTAAGTCATTCAAAACTGCAAGACTTAAAGATTTAAGGGGGAAAAGCACCATATATGAGTCAAAAGTTTTATTCCTAGTCGAAAAAATGCCAAAATTGACGTCATCAAATCCCACATTTGGGTCTAATTTGGTGCGTCATTCGGTTTGATGTCATGATCATTAGCCACTTTTCCACCGTCAGACCCGAAGCGCGAAACAACGCCACACAAACCCATCATCTCACCAACAAATGGAAGTTTTATCAGAAAACTAATCAGAACGAAATCACTGGAAACTGGCGAGATCACAAAACCATCATAAAAGCGGCCACTTGTTGGCATTTTTATCGTTTACTTGCAGATTTAAAACCCAAGCATTGATGTTTTACCACAGTTTTACAATAATACGTGATTTATTGATCATAATGTGGTTAGCGCAAATTTTATATTTCTGCCTTATATGATGATCAGAATCAACATCGGATCACAAACAGACGTTATTTCACACACTCGCTGCTGTCTGAAAGTGAGTTTTGAGGTGTGCTAGTCTTTAAAGGTGCAGTGTGTAAGTTTTAGCAGCATCTAGTGGTGAGGTTGTGAATTGCACCCACTCACCCCTCCATTTCGGAGCACATAGAGAAGCTACGGTGCTACCATAGAAACATGGCGGCACAAAATGGCGGCTTCACTGTAAGGGGATGGAGAAGTTTGTCCGTTTAGGGCTACCATAGAAACTAGGGATGGGCAACAGTGGTCGAGTAATCGAGTACTCGAACGTGACCGCGATCATCGATCATGAGAACGATGATCGCCCTGAAAAAAAAATATTTGTCTCTTTTTTTATTGGTTATTGTGTCGTTTTGCGCGGTACCAGAGGTCTGATTGGTTAGCGTTATACAGCCTCCAGAGCGCGGCGAAATAAAGTGAAACTGAGGCGCGCACTGCAGTGATGTCTGGAATCACTGTGATCATTGAATGGTTAGTGCAAGATGTGCAGCGCCAATCTGTCATAGCCTACATAACATTATAATAAAAACACGATGGAAATTAGAATGCTGTGAATGATCTGTGCTTAGTTCCCCGTGTATCAGCTGATCCACAGAGAAACTAGCGAGAACACTCTCATTCACGTCCTTTTCTGCAGGTTGTAAGATTACTTTTATGTTTTCTATATCTGATTAATCTAATATAAGAAGCGTTTGGTTGGGCTTAATAAGCTAGAAAAGCGCTGCCGTTATACCGGCTGCTGTTCATTCTCTTCAGTTTCAGCTCAAACGCATATTTCATGCTCGACATGATGGTTTAGAGACGGTCATATTCTTTTCAAATAGGCTATTTCTTTCTCAGAATCATTGATATTAGTAATGCAGCAGTGCTATACTGGTCTCATATTTTTTAACAGTAGACCTATAGTTTATTTAAAGTTGTTTTTCGTTATGAGTTTGAAAACGCGCAATGATGTCTGTAAACACTTCGATCATGAATAATAAAATGAAGCATGATGTGCAGAGTCAATCTGTCAAAGCATTATAATGAGAACAGGATTTTAATAAACTGTTGTTTGTGTGCTTTCGTTGTCTGTGTTCGGCGTTGTTAAGGGAAGAGCGCATTCAAAATGTTCCGTTTCAAACCCTTCGCCTGTCAAATCTAGCACGCTGAAGTTCACGTGCGCATTCACGTCCGTTTGTGTTGATTTATGTCGTAATAGGTTCATAATAATCTTCATGTTAATTTTGATATAGGGTGCGTTTGGTTGAGTTTATTAACCAGCTAGCAAGCTCTGCAGGCTGGTGTTATTTCACAGTTTCAGCTCAAAGGCAATGCTCGATATTACTGACTTGGTTATTTGAGACGGTCATTTTATAAAGATATTTCTTTTTCAAAGACATTTATGCATCATAATCTAGCAGTTATTTTTTGTTTTATATGTTCATGTTTTCATATACCTGTTTTCATGTCACGTTTGTATTTGTCAACAACCATTTTCATAACAGTTTTCATTATCTCAATGACGGACAAGCCCCGCCCCCTGCACATGCCCCGCCCCCGAGTACTCGAGTACTCGTTTTTGAGACCTATCGATGATCGAAATGAGAAATTGACAAAAATGCCCATCCCTAATAGAAACATGGCGGCACAAAATGCCAGCTTCACTGTAAGGGGACGGAGAAGTTTGTCCGTTAAGGGCTACCGTAGAAACATGGTGGCGCAAAATGGCGGCTTCACTTTAAGGGGACGGAGAAGTTTATCCCTTCAGGGCTACCGTAGAAACATGACGTCACAAAATGGCGGCTTCACTGTAAGGGGACGGAGAAGTTTGTCCGTTAAGGGCTACCGTAGAAACATGGTGGCGCAAAATGGCGGCTTCACTTTAAGGGGACTGAGAAGTTTGTCCGTTTAGGGCTACCGTAGAAACATGACGGCACAAAATGGCGGCTTCACTGTAAGGGGACGGAGAAGTTTGTCCCTTCAGGGCTACCGTAGAAACATGACGGCACAAAATGGCGGCTTCACTGTAAGGGGACGGAGAAGTTTGTCCCTTCAGGGCTACCGTAGAAACATGACGGCACAAAATGGCGGCTTCACTGTAAGGGGACGGAGAAGTTTGTCCCTTCAGGGCTACCGTAGAAACATGACGGCACAAAATGGCGGCTTCACTGTAAGGGGACGGAGAAGTTTGTCTGTTAAGGGCTACCGTAGAAACATGATGGCACAAAATGGCGGCTTCACTGTAAGGGGACGGAGAAGTTTGTCCGTTTAGGGCTACCGTAGAAACATGGCGGCGCAAAATGGCGGCTTCACTGTAAGGGGACGGAGAAGTTTGTCCGTTTAGGGCTACCGTAGAAACATGACGGCACAAAATGGCGGCTTCACTTTAAGGGGACGGAGAAGTTTGTCCGTTTAGGGCTACCGTAGAAACATGACGGCACAAAATGGCGGCTTCACTTTAAGGGGACGGAGAAGTTTGTCCGTTTAGGGCGGACAAAATGGCGGCTTCACTGTGTGTGTAGATAGAAACGGCTCATTCTAAGATAATAAAAACATAACGGTCTTTATACACCACTGAAAACATAGTTATGTATATTATATTGCATTTCGGTCAATAGATCCTCATAAATATTACACACTGCACCTTTAATGCTGATGTTAGCTGGTGAATGAAATCATCCACGACTCAGATAAACTCCGCCTTTGTTTGTAACCACTCCTCAAGCCCGAGCCGGCCCGCTTTGGACCAAGGTATTCGGCGGGACAAAAACATCTATAGCAGAATGGAAAATAATTCCTCACACAAAACTATTAATACCTGTTTATATTTGTAGCAATACTTCACTACCATCTGCATCTTAAATGCAGTTTAATATAAATTACATAATACTGAAAGAGTCTCTTCTGCTCACAGAGGCTGCGTTTATTTGATCATAAATACAGTAAAAATAGTGAAATATTATTATGTAGATCAGATGTTCTCTGTGTGAATATATAGTAAAGTGTAATTTATATCATGTGATCAAAGCTGAATTTATCTCCAGTCTTCAGTGTCACATGACCCTTCACTAATCATTCTAATGATGAACATTTATGATTATTATCAGTCATATTTCTGTGGAAACTGATATATTTTATTTTTCAATATTCTTTGATGAATAGAAATCGAGCGTTTATTTAAAAAGGGAATCTTTTGTAACAGTATAAAAGTCTTTACTGTCACTTTTGATGAGTAAAAAATCCTTTAGAATGGCAGTTTCCACAAAAATATTAATCTTGAGCCATAAATCAGACTGATTTCAAATGAAATATTTTAATGAGAATGTTGTTTTCTGTCTTTTTTTAGAGCTCGAGCATCTTTCTCCATTACGGACGAGCGCTCGCTCTGCATTATCGTGTGAGTGTGAGTATGACAGCGTTCTCATTATTAAGTGTGTTATGAGTCTGAAGAGGAGTGTGTCTGCGGATGTGGCGTCACCTGTCTCAGGTGATTAGACGAGAGTAAGACACCGGCTTCCCTCTTCTCCCTCAGAGTTCTCATTCGCTCGCTCTGGCAGGATAATAGCAGCCACAAATCATCCCGTAGGCTTCACTGGGCAGGAAATTGATGTTCTTTCATTTCAAAACAATGGAGAGCCTTATGAGAGGCCTGATGATGTCATAACTCCAGCGGCTGACAGGTTTTGGGGGGCGCTGGGACAGCTCAATCAATCCCAGCATGCACTGGGGCTGCCATCAGAACGCAGAGCAGACATTCTCAATCAGACGCCACAGTCGAAGCGTTGTCTCTCTCACACACACACACACACACACACACACGCACTGTCACGTGGTGATGTAAAACCGCTGCAGGTCTGTAAAGTCAGTCGACGAGTGTTATAAATCCTTAAAGTTTCCGAGAGGAGTGTGTGATTTATGGCATCGGCCCTCTTTATAACTGATGTTGACAATCATTTCAAGTCGGCGTGACGTTAAATTGGCCCTATTTACTTTCCTGGCCTTATTGAACACTTCAAAAGTGCACATTTTTCTAAAATAATACAAAGAAATGCTAAATGTTTGCCTTCGTAATCGTTCATTATGAAAACTTGAACAATTGGGAAGTCATATTTCACTCTAAAAATCGAAAAGTTATATTATATCATTATATTTCACACAGAAAATGAATCTCATTACAAAATGTCCAAGTCATATTTCACTCTAAAATAAAATAAAAATATTATGTTTTATTTTATTATATTATTTTTATTTATTTATTGTATTATGTTATATTATATTTATTTATTATATTATATTTATGTATTTTATTATATTATATTGTGTTACAGTATATTATATTTATTTAATAATATTATATAACATTTATTATATTGTTATATTATATTTGATTTAATTAATTATATTTATTATATTATATTAATTATATTATATTTATTTTTTTATTTTATTATATTATATTTATTATATTATGTTATATTATATTTTATTTTATTATATTTTATTATATTATATTAATTTATTTTATTATATTATATTAATTATATTTTATTATATTTATTATATTTTATTTTATTTTATCAATTATATTTTATTATATTATATTATATTATATTATATTATATTATATTATATTATATTATATTATATTATATTATATTATATTATATTATATTATATTATATTATATTATATTATATTATTTCACACAGAAAATGAATCTCATTACAAAATGTCCAAGTCATATTTCACTCTAAAATAAAATATATTATATTTATTATGTTATATTTCATACAGAAAATGAAACCTATTTTGAATTGTGAGTTTATTTGAATGACATCTAAGCTCATTTCTCCCAAATTCGTATTATTGCAATGCATCCGACATGTAACTTTTTTCAAGATAGTTTGTAATAACCATTATTCTCAATGTTGACAAAATATTTATTTATTTACTGGTACAGCAAACAATACCATGATGTATAATTAGCATTCAATTTAAAGCAGAAAAAATTATAAAATATTGCAGCATAAATAATAAGTAAAAGCATTACGTCAAAGACTGCCATGATGTTTAAATCAGGGATATTAAAACTGAAATAAAAATAAATGAAGCTTATAAAATGACAAAAGCAAACGAAAAAAATAAAATCGAATTTAGCAATTTAATTTAAACTGCTTAAACATTTTTGCCTAATTTTGTATTAAAATAATGTCACAGTATTTTTTTAACTGGCGTTTAATCATTGCTTCAGTAGACGTGTGTTCTCGATATGCCCTACATATAAATGTCATTGCACTGCAAAAAATGCTTTTCTTACTTAGTATTTTCGTCTTGTTTTCAGTCCAAATATCTAAAAAATCTTACATTACGAAGCATTTACTAGACAAGCAACAGTTTTTGTCTTATTTTGGGGGAAAATAACAAAAAATGAAGGGAGTTTTTGCTTAAAATAAGCAAAATAATCTGCCAATGGGGTAAGCAAAATAATCTTAATTCAAACAGAAAACAAGATTATTTTGCTTACCCCATTGGCAGATTATTTTGCTTATTTTAAGCAAAAACTCTCTTAATTTTGAGTTATTTTCCCCCCAAAACAAGACAAAAACTTTAGCTTGTCTAGTAAATGCTTCGTAATGTAAGATTTTTTAGATATTTGGACTGAAAACAAGACAAAAATACTAAGTAAGAAAAGCATTTTTTGCAGTGTGAATATCCAGTTTGATTGTGAAATGCGTCACATTTTACGAGGTTGCATGTTGAACAAAAAAACATATTGTGCAATTTTAATCAGAGGCAGATGCTGTGGGTTAATCACGCCACATATAAGGCACTCCTCCAGGAATACACTGTGATTCCAGGCCGAAGGTCTCGCTTTCCAGGGGAAAATCACCACGATGAAGCCCTCCTGACCACTAACACACCAGAAACACTTCAAAGCCACCGGACACATGTGTGACCGATGGCCCTTTCCTGCCTGTCAGAGATGAGACGGGGGGGAAAAGCAGCGGGAAGATCTCACACACACTCAAACACACACTTCCAGAGCATCCGTCGCCTTCCCGGCCGCTCTGCTGTCAGGTTTATGGTTATGGTTGGGTGATTGTTGAGTGATGGTGGAGTGTGAACAGACAGTGATGAAGGAAAACCGCCAACACACACACACACACACACTCACACACACTGTCACCACTCGGCATTGATGCCAAATCTGAGATGCACAAACAAGGTCATCATCAACAGATGCAAGGCGGAAATGCGCCACATCACTCGCACTATTTCTATAGGGTGGACACTGTATGCACAGAGTATGTAGATGACCTCAAAACACACCCGTGCTCGTACACACACACACACACACACACACGCGCGTCAGATCTCGGTGACACTGAGAGAGAAGAACGCCTCTTACATCCGCACACAGAGAGATGGAAATGAGGTTATGGTGTTGAAGCAGCAGTTATTTCTATGGTTTCATGTTTTGACAGGTTCTCTCCTCTTGAGCTAACTAAATATCTGCGATTTTAAATATGCAAATCTCTCTTAGGAAAAATGGACCCGCTTTATATTAGGTATATTAGGTTAATTTTAATTAATCATTTGATACATTGCACTTATTGTGTACATACATGTTTTTACCCTACTACTTTAACCCTACCCTTAAACTTACCCATACCACCACACCTGTCCCTAACCCTACCCTTAAACTTACCCATACCACCACACCTGTCCCTAACCCTACCCTTAAACTTACCCAAACCACCACACCTGTCCCTAACCCTACCCTTAAACTTACCCAAACCACCACACCTGTCCTTAACCCTACCCTTAAACTTACCCAAACCACCACACCTGTCCTTAACCCTACCCTTAAACTTACCCAAACCACCACACCTGTCCCTAACCCTACCCTTAAACTTACCCAGACCACCACACCTGTCCCTAACCCTACCCTTAAACTTACCCACACCACCACACCTGTCCCTAACCCTACCCTTAAACTTACCCAAACCACCACAGCTGTCCCTAACCCTACCCTTAAACTTACCCAAACCACCACACCTGTCCTTAACCCTACCCTTAAACTTACCCACACCACCACACCTGTCCCTAACCCTACCCTTAAACTTACCCAAACCACCACACCTGCCCCTAACTCTACCCTTAAACTTACCCAAACCACCACACCTGTCCTTAACCCTACCCTTAAACTTACCCACACCACCACACCTGTCCCTAACCCTACCCTTAAACTTACCCATACCACCACACCTGTCCCTAACCCTACCCTTAAACTTACCCATACCACCACACCTGTCCCTAACTCTACCCTTAAACTTACCCATACCACCACACCTGTCCCTAACTCTACCCTTAAACTTACCCATACCACCACACCTGTCCCTAACCCTACCCTTAAACTTACCCAAACCACCACACCTGTCCCTAACTCTACCCTTAAACTTACCCAAACCACCACACCTGCCCCTAACTCTACCCTTAAACTTACCCAAACCACCACACCTGTCCTTAACCCTACCCTTAAACTTACCCACACCACCACACCTGTCCCTAACCCTACCCTTAAACTTACCCAAACCACCACACCTGCCCCTAACTCTACCCTTAAACTTACCCAAACCACCACACCTGTCCTTAACCCTACCCTTAAACTTACCCACACCACCACACCTGTCCCTAACCCTACCCTTAAACTTACCCAAACCACCACAGCTGTCCCTAACTCTACCCTTAAACTTACCCATACCACCACACCTGTCCCTAACCCTACCCTTAAACTTACCCATACCACCACACCTGTCCCTAACCCTACCCTTAAACTTACCCATACCACCACACCTGTCCCTAACCCTACCCTTAAACTTACCCATACCACCACACCTGTCCCTAACCCTACCCTTAAACTTACCCATACCACCACACCTGTCCCTAACTCTACCCTTAAACTTACCCATACCACCACACCTGTCCCTAACTCTACCCTTAAACTTACCCATACCACCACACCTGTCCCTAACCCTACCCTTAAACTTACCCAAACCACCACACCTGTCCCTAACTCTACCCTTAAACTTACCCAAACCACCACACCTGCCCCTAACTCTACCCTTAAACTTACCCAAACCACCACACCTGTCCTTAACCCTACCCTTAAACTTACCCATACCACCACACCTGTCCCTAACCCTACCCTTAAACTTACCCATACCACCACACCTGTCCCTAACCCTACCCTTAAACTTACCCAAACCACCACACCTGTCCCTAACCCTACCCTTAAACTAACCCACACCACCACACCTGTCCCTAACCCTACTCTTATACTGACCCACACCACCACACCTGTCCCTAACCCTACCCTTAAACTTACCCATACCACCACACCTGTCCCTAACCCTACCCTTAAACTTACCCAAACCACCACACCTGTCCTTAACCCTACCCTTAAACGTACCCAAACCACCACACCTGTCCCTAACCCTACCCTTAAACTTACCCAAACCACCACACCTGTCCCTAACCCTACCCTTAAACTAACCCATAATGTCCCTAACCCTACCCTTAAACTTACCCATAATGTCCCTAACCCTACCCTTAAACTTACCCATAATGTCCCTAACCCTACCCATATCCCACCTCAATACCAGCAAAGGTGTTTTGCAATACAATTTGAACACAGTAAGTACATTGTACTTACTTTTTGATGTTGATGTAATGTAGTTAAGGCCACCTAATATAAAGGGGGGCCGGAAAACTGGAGAGATGGATTATGTATGTACACTGGGTTACACTTTATTTTAAGGTGTAATTATGCATTTAAGTCCTGAGTAATAAGTACTTGGTTTAGGGTTAGTTGCATGTAATTATGCATAATTTATTGTTATCACTGTTCCTTCCACTTTTGATAGACCCTGACCACTGCAGACCGGGAACACCCCACAAGAGCTGCAGTTTTGGAGATGCTCTGACCCAATCACAATCTGGCCCTCGTCAAACTCACTCAAATCCTTACGCTTGCCCATTTCTCCTGCTTCTAACACATCAACTCAGAGGACAAAATGTTCACTTGCTGCCTAATATATCAGGAGATCATCAGTGTTGCTCACTTCACCTGGTCATAATGTTATGCCTGATAATATAATATGAGTTCAACTATTAAGTTCTCCTGTTCAATCTCAAAATCCTCCATTTTATAGGCCGATAATAACCCTGTTCTGATTCAGTACAGATAGCGCTGGAATAACAAGCTCGTTTTTTTTTCCACAGGCTCCAGACTGGAAGTGGCGCTTTCCAGGCCCAGGGCGATGTTCTGCTGTCTGGAGATGTAAACGCCAGGACCGGATCTGCGTGTGACAGCGCCGGAGCGCTCACTCAAAACCGCTCCGTACCTGTTCTCCGGACTGAGCCGGTAATCGGACCTGGCAGGTTCTCCTGAGTGGAAAACTGTGTCTCTGCTGGAGCGCTGCTGGTTTTAAACAGCGTCTCATACACTGCAGGATTAGAGCGTTTCCTGTTTGACCAGATAAAACAACCGCAGAACGGCTCAAATCTTCAGGTAAAACTTATGTTCTCCCCCGAATTCGCTGACGGAAACCGTCACAGCAGAAGCAGGAACTATTTATCTTTCTTTAGGGCCCTATTTTATCGATCTGAGGGCGTGTTTGAATCCACTTTTGCTAGTTTAACGATGGGAAAAATGGTTGACGCGACCAAAAGTGTCGTCCCTCGTCTCTTAATGAGTCATGGGTGTGTTTTGGGCATAACGTGCAATAAACCAATCAGAATCTCCCTTTCCCTTTAAAAGCCAATTGAGCTATCGGTAAGCCCCTCCCCTCGAACGCAGATGAGCCAATAGCAGTTGAGTATCAGTTGCGCCGGGACCGGAACTCGCACATCTTTAGGTTTCAGCGCCATAGAGAAACATTATCCGAAGCTCTCATCGGTTTGATGGTGTTTATGCTACAGAAATGCTCAAATGTCGTGCCTGAGGTTCTGTAACACTGACTCCAGCGATCCTGAGAGGATTTTCTGTTTGTCAAACTCTCGTTAAGTTACGATTAAAGTCCCAGCTAACATACAAACCGAAATAACTAACTGTTCTCACGTCATGTAGGTCAAAAACACGAAGGTCTACATTTCACTGCCTCTCCATATTAAACTGGTTATATGTAAATTAATGTCATTTTAGATGTTTAAGGTCTACATTATCTGACTCCTATTCTGATGGGTATTATAGTGAAAGGAAGAGCTCGCACGTAGTTTATCAGAGTTGTTTTGCAGATCATACAAAGTGTAACGTTACCAGTTATTAACTGCACCCCTGAAAAGTCATAAGCTCAGTGTGTATGTTTGTTTCCTGTTAGAGTGTTTTTGTGTAATTTGCTGTGTGTGTTAATGGTAATGCAACGGAGAGAGAGAGTTTGTGAATGAGACGTTAATGCGCACTTCTTATGCGTTGTTTGTTCAGCTCTTACGATGATTTTTTTGGAGTGAAAAAGGACACAATAAACTTGATAAACCATCAGTAAAGTTTGGCCATCATTCGGACGGGATATACGCTACAATCTGTGTCCAAAAACATCTCAGGATTGGGTTTTCACACTGACAGCTGTCATTGTAAGATATAGCAACTCCGTTTGTTTGTCCGAGTTAGCAACAGTAACTAAGGGGGGCGGGGCTTACCGATAGGTCAATTGCGCATGGCGGATTCGCTATTTACACGGACCAGACGCCCATGGGTGAATAGATGCGCCAATGCGTTTGATATTTAAACATTGTGAACATGAGAACTGCGTTGGACTGAAACTAGCAAAACACACTTGCGTCGCGCGTGGCGTCACATTGCGCCGGGTGTATGATAGGGCCCTTAATGTTTAATGTTGCAAAACTATTCTCTATATCAGTGTTTCTGAACTCCCTGAAACGCCTCAATTGAGTTTTCTTTCGGGAACCACCACATCTCAATATTCCTCATTTAAATAATTAATATGCAGAATAAAGGGGCGGGGCCTGGTTGAGTTAGTTAGTAGTGTGTTGAGACTGGCGGTTATGGTAAGGGGCAGGACATTTCCCAATGACCAATCACAACACACTGCTCCAGCCGACCAATCAGAGCACATTGTGCTTTTTAGAAGGCGGGGCTTCATAGAGACAGGAAGTAAACAGAGCGTTACTGACAGACTGGGAAGAGAGGAGCCGCAAAAATGGAGGATATGAGGAAATAATTAACATTCAAGCAGGAAAACCGGCTCAAGTAAAAACAAAATCAAGACTTTGTAAAAGGGCATTTGGCCTCTTTAACAATGCAAACTATAATTTCACCAAGAGTGTTTTCAGAAAGCAGTGTTTTGCTGACGCCTGTTTGTGATGTAAATTTCTAGCCATTTCATTTTAATGCCATTTCTTTGGCTGAAGGCTTTCATTTCCCTTTCAGAGCAACTCTAATGGTGTAATTACAAGCCCCACAATAAGCCGGCGCATGCGAAGAACTTGAGCGAGATCCCTTTAAAATGAAAAAATGTCACAATAAACGGATGTAATCTGCCGATCTGCAAAAACATCCAACCCAAAGTGCAGCAGTGCGAGCGCAGATCTTCAAACAAAACAAAATGTCTATTAAAGATGTTTGGTAAAACTACAAAAAGAAACGCTATCAAGTCATCTTTCATGAATCGTACGTGTACTCATCCAAGAGATAAAAGCTCGAATTAAACCAATCAAAAACCACATAGCGGGGATATTTCATTAAAAGGAGGAGGAAAACACTCTCCAGTGCCTGAGCAACACGCACACCTGATACCATCAGAGCTTTTCAAAGTCCCTCGCTCGCTCAGGATGTCTGTGATCTTGAACAGAGCGCTGATCTCTCAGAGTTGCTGAATTCAGAGGCCAATAACCCCGGAGTCGTCAGCCGTATCCCGAGGATGAGCCTCCAGGGGCTTTTAAGCGGGATGTACAAGCCCCCTGCGCTCAGTCAGATTAGCTCTGTACTGAAGCATCGCCTAAAGACCTTGAAGAAGTGACGATCCGCACAGCATTTTACGACTGCTTCCAGATCTCTCAACTGTTTGATTATGATTTTGACTTGTTTAACTTTAGCGAGTGTGTAGTGTAGGGTTGTGCCGATGGACGATATCAACCCGAAACTACTAGTGTCGCGGAGCGGGAGTGTTAAGGCCTGTACACACCGGGACGAATATCGCGCGCGCTTATCGCCAGCGTTTTTCGGCGCGTCTTGAGTGTTCACACCCAAGCGATTTTCACTGGCGCTGCGCCGAGTGAACGTGCACATTCAGTCGATGCGCTCCCGGTACACAAGATGGTGCTGCGGCACTTACGCTTCTGACACTCGCTTGTCACACAGAAGGAGAAGAGAGACAGTATTTACGTGCTTGCCAAAACCATAGACATATTATGTATATGGACAAAACCATTCACACACTTTTTGCTA
Organism: Gobio gobio; assembly: GCF_949357685.1. Taxonomy (NCBI): domain Eukaryota; kingdom Metazoa; phylum Chordata; class Actinopteri; order Cypriniformes; family Gobionidae; genus Gobio; species Gobio gobio. The sequence continues at coordinate 2,387,157 of NC_137101.1, read as the reverse complement.
ACTGGCAAGCAGCATTAGCAGTTCATCTTCTTCTTTGTCTACTTACTACTTCTTCGTCGTATCAATGTGTGCTCGGCAAGAGCGTTTTGTGCTTGAGCGCCACCAAGTCGTGTTTTACTGTCACTTCAGCAGCTCCAGGCACGTGAACAAAAGCGGCGATCTCATTGGTCGGCCAGTTTTTTACGTGCCGCGTCAAAATAAAAAAACGAACCCGAGGCGTTTTTTTAAAAATGACGCTTTTACGCCTGGCGTTTTGCGCGTCGGTGTGAACACTCACATTGGCGCCCATTGTTTAGTCCCGAGGCGTTAAACGTCGGCGATAAACGTGTGCGAAAATCGTCCCGGTGTGAACAGGCCTTTACGGATACGTGGTGTTGCCATAGATAATAAATTAATTAATTTGGTAAATAAATATAAACAACATTTATTTATACATCACACAACTATTTACAACACTAAAGAGGTTGGCTTTGCTTGAGTTGTTTCTCCGGATTTTGTTGCTTTTAAGAAGAAAAAAAAACAAATTTTTGCCTGTTTAGGTTCGTCACCTTCTCCATTGCAATTTTACATTTTTTCCGCTAAAGTTACTACACGCAAATCCGTGTTTTTTATATATAATATATTTCAGGGCTCAATGCTAAGGATTTTTTTCAGGGGTTCAAATTTTTACTTGCCCTGGCAGAATTTTCACTGGCCCCACCACAAAAAAACGGATAAATTAAATAAAATAGGCCTAGTATTGTTTTTGAGCCATGTAAGCTTAATAAATAAGGTTATGAAACTAAACATCGAAATCTAATTAATAAACTAAATTAACCATTTAAACTAAATTACTGATCGAATTATTGATCTAAAGCCCACACTGTCACTGTATGAAAATTGAAATGAACTGATGACATCAGCATTTTTTCCAGAATGGCTATACAGCTGAATAAAATTATGCTGCATTATTTTCCTGTTTAACACTGTAAAGCTGCTTTGAAACAATCTACATTGTTAAAAGCGCTATATAAATAAAGTTGACTTGACTTGATTTGACTCTAAAAACTAATATCCTAACTCATATAATTTTTTTATATTGTTAAAGACAGTCAGTAATAAAATAAGAACACATAATCAAATTATGAGCAAAAGCACAAATAAATACAGCAGAACAAACATATACAAATGAAATAAACAGTTAATTTCATGTAGGTCTAAACTAGATTGTCAGGTACAAAAATAGTAATCAAATGTAAAATATCACTGCATAAAATTATATGTCACTGCATATAAATACAGATTAACCCTTATTAAAAGTTATTCAGTCAAGAGCAGTGAGTGATTTTTTTTTGTTGGTCTTTTGTTACCTCAATATTTATATCGCCAATGACGATATTTTCCGGCTTTCCATGTGTTCACTGTTAAACGGTAGGGGGCGCTGTAGCGCATTTCCTGCATGAGAACAGAATCTCCTGATCAAAACACAGCCGAAGAAGCAGCAACGTGCGATGTCGTGTAAGCAGAAGCATATGCACATGTAAAAAAACGCGATCATCAACATTAAACAGCATATAAATCACAACTGCCTAATGTTATTGAATGAATTGTCCACCCAGGACAAGTTATAGGACTGAAGCTTTGGGGTGTTGATGGACTCGATCTACAACATCTGTGTTTTGTTCATCGCTCGGACGTAACGTTAGTTAAAACGTGATTTTTTTTCAGCTTTTTCCCCCCAAAACAATGGTAGGGGAAACACTGCCACGCCCCCATTGCGAGTGCAACACACACTAATCCTCTTCTATAGTAGTAGTTAAACTAAAAACTTAGCAGGGATTGCTCTGTAAATTAAATTGAGAATGTAACTAATGCATATATGCTATTTTAAATACTGTAGTCTATGCCAGATATATATAGCCTACATTTTGAAATCATTTGAGGCTGAAACATAAGCATGGGTGTTTATTTTAGCACTTCCGTCAGTGAAACAACACAGCTTATTAAACATTTAAACGATTTTCAGTAAATAATGGTTACCTCAAGAATATAAGAAAATTAAATATTAGTTAGAAAAATAGTATGAATCAAATATTTTCCCCGCAAAGATGCGTCATATACCGCTCTGCGCTTTGAGATGAATGTGGGACACAAGCTGGATAGACCTTCGAATATCTTCATCTTCATGATTTCTCCTGATGTTGCAAGGCAACACTTGTTGTAAAATGTCTGAAGAGCGGATTTTATCTTCCACAGGGTCAAGACATTTAGGCAATGTTTGATTATTCACTGCCAGAGAAAACGAAACTAAAATCACCGACGTGTGTGTGAAATGCGCTATTCAAATAAACCAAACTTGACGCGCCTTACTAAGTTTAATAACAAGAACAAACTGTGTTAAATACAATTTGAAGTAAAAAAGTATTTGTCCCACACAGTAAAGGATGTGAATAGTTATAATAGACTTAATTATAAGCAAACGAAAGGAAGAAACGTTTTTAATCCCCTGCAAAAATGGGTGCGACGTGAGTGAAGATTTGGGAAAAGAAACGAGATGTCCATGTCCATTGGGATAAAATGGACTAGGCCTATTGTTAAAATTAACGGAAAATCGATTGACCAGATCCAGATCACAAAACAGAATGAAAAAGAGCTATCAGACCATTATTTCCTTTCTAGGCTAAACAAAGCTTTGTGCTTCACTCCTGTGCTAATATTCACGTGAAACAGCATTCACATACAAAACACTGGGTTAGTAAAATAACGAAATTAATTTTTAAAAGTAGAAAATAGTATTTATGTAAAGAGATATATTCAAATATAAAGAGCTCAACTCTTAAGTGGAAGGAAGCTATTTTTCCCCCTCACGTGCAAACTTGTGGACGAGTCATTATTTGGGTTAGTAAAAATAACGAAATGATAGTTTTAAGTAGAAAATAGTATTTATGTAAAGAGATATGGTATATTATCTACCTATTTACCTAATAACCCCCCCCCCCCCCAAACGACGATATCATCGACCATTACGATGTTTTACTGTAAACATCGTCAACTGCCAATTTAGGGGACATCGCCCAACCCTAGTGTAGTGTCGCTGTTTGAGGATAAACAACATCTGCAAAGTTACGACGCTCAAAGTTCAAAGCAAAGGGAGATATTCTCTTTTAGAGAAATCGCTTTTTAAGGACTACAACAAACAGCTGGTAGGGACTACAACGAGTTAGTGACATCACAAACCCTAAAATTTACATAAGCCCCGCCCCCGGGAACATGTTGAGTTGTTGCACATCTGGGAGTCGCTCATCATCAGTTATAACCCTAATTACACTAAACTATCCCTGTTCTCTCTTCATGCAGCAGATATTCTCTGGCTCATCTTACCCCACACCAGTGCTTTATAGATTATCATGACAATATGCTAATCAATGACTTAAATGGATAAGCTTTTAAAATATGGATATTTTTCTTACACAAACGCATCGATTCGCTTCAGAAGGCCTTTATTAACACCCCAGAGCCGCGTGGAGCAGTTATATGATGGACAGATGCACTTTTTATGGACTTCAAAAACAGAGCAACTATGAATCCAATTCTAATGCTTGCATTAGCCTGGACTTCTGTAATATAACTCCGATTTTATTCGTCTGAAAGAAGAATGTCATATACACCTAGGATGACTTGAGGGTGAGTAAATTATGGGCTAATTTTCATTTTTTGGTGAACTATCCCTTTAAGATAAATCCATCAGCTATCCGTCCTGTCTCGTTCTACATGTCGTCACTTCTTCTTGAGTCTCTCCATCATTGTCTGACTCCGGTTTGAACATAAAAAGCTGAACCGTTTTGGTCATTTTCAGTGTGTGTGTGTGTGTGTGTGTGTCTGTGTGAGGTAATCGGAGCTGCTAACACAAGCTCTTGAAGCTCTTCTTGAAAGGGGGCGGGGAGACGCAGCTCATTTGCATTTAAAGGGAAACACACTAAAACAGTGCGTTTTTGCTCACCCTCAAAAAGTGACAATTTTAACATGCTATAAAAGTGATCTGTGGGGTATTTTGAGATAAAACTTCACATACACACTGTAGAAATCATAGACTTATTTTACATGTTGTGAAAAGGGGCATTATAGGACCCCTTTAACATTACTTAATGTATTAAGTAAAATTAACTGGTAGTGACCAATATAAATGGATATTTTTAAAACTTTTAATAAACTTTGTCAGTGTTAGTTAATAAAAAAAGCAATTATTCATTGTTTGTTCATGTTCACAGTGCATTAGCTAATGTTAACCCTTCAAGTCCTGAAGGCATATGACGTACACAAAAGTAAAGACTCATAACTCCTAAACTAAAGCAAGAAACGTCCAAAATTAGGTATCGTTTGATAGAACACATAAATAACATCACATTTGGACATTCTCGTGTTCAGAAACTGCTGATAAAATACAAAAAATATATATAATTTTTATTATAGTTTTACACATTTTTTCTTGTTTGACACGCAATAACCCAGGAAGGAAATAAGATATGAGGAAAATTTATTTTTTGGGTGAAGCTTCCCTACATTTGAGCTGTATCTGAATCATATTTTGTGGTGATAGCATAAAGTAATCAAAAGTTACAGCATTTGGAACCAGAGGTGAACAAAGTACACAACTCCATTACTTAAGTAAAAGTACTATTGGTTAAATAGTTCCATCATGGTGGTTTCAGCCAGTCATGCTCCATCCGACATGCTAGTATACCTTGAACTCATTTAAATACTAAGTTACAAAGCTCTTATCAAAGTCAAAATCACACTAGAAAATCAAATTATTTGATAGGATTATGTAAAAACATATTTCTGAAAGGACTTCAGTTAACATTATTAGCCCAACTACGTTTTTGCATGCTAACTAGCATCATTGTCGAACGTTATGCGTTAGCGCTGTATACACAAGGCTATGGCAACTTGGCTGATAAATCTATAAAAATCATTTGACCAACCATATTTCATACCAGTGTTAATTTTGACAGCAAATTTTTATTTAGTTTTAGTCATAGTCTTTTGACTATAACATTTTAGGCATCTGAATAGTTTTAGTCTATAATAAGATTTTAGTAGAGCTAAAATTCAGTATTTGTGCTCTGGCGTCTGAGAGGCAGCTTTCTGTGTGCACTCTTTCAGTCTTATCCACGTCTGCTCTTCTTAATTTTCACTTTTAAGTATGACTATGGTTGCGCGCACTGTGTCTGTGAACTGCCGCCGTCTATTTTGCCATCAATTGATTAGTGTTCAAAAAATACTTGGAAATCATTGAACTTCATGTGATCCTACAAGAGTGATTACTGATAGGCTGTCTGAAAAAACAAAACAAAAACAATCATGTTTTGAAGAAGAAAACAAATCATCCACTGACTTTCAAAGCGGCTACGACTTTCTACTTCGAGGGCCTTGATAGAAATGTAGTGGAGTAAAAAGTACGATATTTGTCTTTCAAATGTAGTGAAGTAAAAGTTTCCAGAAAAAATACTACTCAAGGAAAGTACAGATACTCAAAAAGTGTACTTAAGTACAGTACTTAAGTAAATGTACTTAGTTACTGTCCACCTCTGGTTAGAACCAAGGTAGTCTTTTTGTTTAGCCCTTAACCTACTGGGCATTTTTAAAAAGGCTCCTCATGAGGAATATCTCGTGATCGATGCAAGGCATTTTAATCGTGAGAATCTTCTGTAAATTCTGTGCCATTTTCCACAATCTGTGCATGTTTCATTATAGTTATGAGTGAAAACGCCACGTAAAAATCTCTATTTGTTTTTAGTTAGTGCCTGTGCGCATATTAAGCAATTTGTGCAGACTCATCAGAGGGTAAAAACAAGCATGTGATCTGAACGTGTAACATCTCTGATTTTGTATGCATCATTATTGTGCTACCCATTTGGTTTCAGTTTCTATTGGCTCTTAAAGGGTTAGTTCACCCAAAAATGAAAATTCTGTCATTAATTACTTACCCTCATGTCGTTGGACACCCGTCAGACCTCCGTTCATCTTCAGACACAAATGAAGATATTTTAGTGTAAAGCTGATGCTCTGAAAGGCCTCCATTGGCTCAATGCACGGTTCACTCTCAAGACCCTTAAAAGACACTAAAGACGTCGTTACAAAGTCCATCTCACTACAGTGGTTCTACAATAACTTTATGAATCGGCGAGAATAGTTTTTGTGCACAAAAAGACCCTAAATAACGACTTATATAGTGATGACGATTTCAAAACACGGCATCATGAAGTTTCGAAGCGTTATGAATCAGTGAGTCGAATCATGATTCGGATCGCGTGTCAAACTGCTGAATCGACTCACTGATTCATAACGCTTCGAAGCTTCATGAGGCCGTGTTTTGAAATCGTCATCACTATATAAGTCGTTATTTAGGGTTTTTTTGCGCACAAAAACTATTCTCGCCAATTCATAAAGTTATTGTAGAGCCGCTGTAGTGAGATGGACTTTGTAACGACGTCTTTAGTGTCTTTTAAGGGTCTTGAGAGTGAACCGTGCATTGAGCCAATGGAGGCCTTTCAGAGCATCAGATTTACACTAAAATATCTTCATTTGTGTCTGAAGATGAACGGAGGTCTGACAGGTGTCCAACCACATGAGGGTGAGGAATTAATTACAGAATTTTCATTTTTGGGTGAACTAACCCTTTAAACAGAGACACGCAAATGGGAGCGCAGGTCATAACGGGTTAAATACAGGTTTGACTTAAAAAATGTAGTGGTAAATGTATAAATTAGCTTAGATTATGTTAACTTTTATTGTTAGGTCATCTTAACTAATGCATGTGACAGATGAAACTAAGAATAGTATTGTAGTTTGTAGTTTTTCCATGTATGGAATATATTTATATATGGAGAATATCTATAGTTTTAGTGCTCAAGTCCACGCAGTAAAACTTTCAGAGACGAGTCGGTTTTCCTTTTTAATGTCTGGAGCAAACACAAGCTTGGGTTGATGTGGGACGGATCGGTTTGTCTCTAGGGCGAATCTTTGCGGATGCTCCCTGTTTGAGCAGTGTTTGCTAGTGAAGAATAAACTGCAGCTTGCTTCACGTTATCGTTTCATCTGGTCGCTCATGAGTTATTGTGCCGGTCATGGTGTTTGTACAGAAAGCATGTGATAAATGTTGATGATAAAAGGGATCTCCTCCGGGTGTGGGGCCCCTCAAGGTTCAATCCTAGGCCCTTTCCTGTTTTTTTTTCAGTCAGGGGGTTAGTGGGATTACAGGAACAATCTGCCGCCGCTGGCATCTCCCCAGGCAATTCTGTTTTTCTCTGTTATATCGAAGCCAAGAGACTCGGTTAATGCACTGAAGAGATCTCTCATTGTATCTGTTAGTTTCTTCTTATCATAATTCTATCTTCTTCTTCTTCTGCTCTTGAGTCTATGGGAACCCATAGAACCGTATGGTAAAAAGTTGTGAAATTTGGCACACTGATAGAGAGGAGTCTGAACACTCACCACAGCCATTTTGAAATCTCTAACTCAATCCCTCTAGCGCCACCAACTGTCCGAAATTTCACTTGCGTTTAATAACTTTTGAACCCTAAGTGCTAGAAACATAATTTTCCCCTCTGATTCCTTGGCTCAAGACGACTCGATATGGAAAATACTGAGAACATCATACTGGCACACTGTTTGGCACACTGATAGAGAGGAGTCTGAACATTCACCCCAGCAGTTTTTAAATCTCTAACTCAATCCCTCTAGCGCCACCAACTGTCCGAAATTCCACTTAGGTTTGTGCTAATAACTTTTTAACCGTAAGAGCTAGAATCAAAATTCCCCTTTCCTCTGATTATTTGGCTCAAGACACTTTGAAATGACATTTTGACGTCATACTGAGAAAAATGATACCAGTTATGCAATATTCGGTCAAACTTGTTGGCAGCCATTTTGAATTTCTTTGAACGCCTACTTTTTCAAACTCCTCCTATACCGTTGGTCCAATTTTTTCCAAAATTGTCTCGGTTCATCTTCAGACTATTCAGGCCAAAATTTATTAAAAGCTTTTTGATTGAGCAAACTGTTCTCGATACTGTACATAACTAAGAATATTATTGTAATTTCACCTACATTTTCCATGCTGCGTCTATATATATATATAGTAAAAAGTTGTGAAATTTGGCACACTGATAGAGAGGAGTCTGAACATTCACCACAGCCATTTTGAAATCTCTAACTCAATCCCTCTAGCGCCACCAACTGTCCGAAATTTCACTTGCATTCAATAACTTTTGAACCCTAAGTGCTAGAAACATAAATTTTCCCTCTGATTTCTTGGCTCAAGACGACTCGATATGAAAAATATTGAAAAATCTTATTGAAAATCAACTGTTAGTGTTTCTCTGTCTCAATTAAGGAGCTTTACAGGCCTTTTTGATGACATGTCATGTTATATATTTCATGTAGTCTTGATTTGGGTGTTTACAGTGGTCATATACATATAGCCAACAACAAATTTCCCAACAACAAAATTTTGGCCTGTGAAAATGCTAGTAACTTTGGAAAAAGTTAATGTCAATCCCTGCTCATTGTGAATTATCTTTGGCCGAACTTACACTATATTACCAGTCTTCCGAAGGCTGCAGTGTGATGGTCATGTGACACAAAAACCAATGGCGTTCAAATTAGTGTTAGACCGATATATCGGGCCGATATTTGCGATTTTTACGTGTATCGGCATCGGCCGATACAAGGCTGCTGCGTTCGCCGAAATTTTTTTTCCCTGCATTATTTACAGACAGGCATCCACAGGGCAGCTCTCACCGTCTTCAAACTGTCTTGCTCTCCCTCGCGCATATTAATCAAAATCAATTGAGAATTGACACGATGGTAAAAGGTCGAAAGTTTCACGTGGAGCATTGGGAGATTTTTGTCCTGAATCACCGCTGGTGTTGCTCTACAAGAGATTAAGTGAAGTGCACCTACACTCTAAAAAATGCTGGGTTAAAAATAACCCAAGTTGGGTTGAAAATGGACTAACCCAGCAATTATGTTGTTTTAAGCAAACATTTAACCCAACCGCTGGGTCAAAACAACCCAATTGCTGGGTTAGTCCATATTCAACCCAACTTGGGTTATTTTTAACCCAGCATTTTTTAGAGTGTAACCATTAAATGACTAGGTTGTAAATAGTTGTTAAATGAAGTATAGTACAGTCAGTGTGCACTTTATTATGCTGGCTGCTTGTTGATACTGTGTACAATAGTGTAATTATTTTATTTATGCTTAAATATTTATTTTCACCACTGAACTCTTTTTTCTTCTTGTTCTACCTCACCTGTTTTTACTATTTGTTAAATATAGTTTTTTTAGTTCAATAAATGTTCCTTTTTTTAACTTGTAAATTTTAAATTGCTATCATCATGATCATTGTCATTTTTATGTTGTAAATTGAGGGAGCAAAAGCAGTATCGGCTCCAAATATCGGCTCAGGAAAATCGGCAGCTCGTATCGCTCATCGGCTAAGGCTGATGGAAAAAATCTATATCGGTCGACCAATAGTTCAAATCCAGGTAGTTTTCATTACATTAATCTACACTGCAAAAAATGCTTTTCTTACTTAGTATTTTTGTCTTGTTTTCAGTCCAAATATCTAAAAAATCTTACATTTAAGAAGCATTTACTAGACAAGCTAAAGTTTTTGTCTTGTTTTGGGGGAAAATAACTCAAAATTAAGGAAGTTTTTGCTTTAAATAAGCAAAATAATCTGCCAATGGGGTAAGCAAAATAACCTTAATTCAAACTGAAAACAAGATTATTTTGCTTACCCCATTGGCAGATTTTTTTGCTAATTTTAAGCAAAGACTTCTTTAATTTTTAGTTATTTTCCCCCAAAATAAGACAAAAACTGCTGCTTGTCTAGTAAATGCTTCTTAATGTAAGATTTTTTAGATATTTGGACTGAAAACAAGACAAAAATACTAAGTAAGAAAAGCATTTTTTGCAGTGTATTATTTGGCTTCTCAGGACTTAATGTAGTTGTTAGGGTGCTTGATTCATCACTGATTCATCATTTTGTGTTCCACAGAAGAAGTCGTACAGGATTGAATTGACATGAAGGTGAGCAAATTTCCACTTTTCCTCTGTTCCTTTAAAGTCTGTTCATTTACAGTGAACTGAATTGATTTGAGCGGTATTCACACACACACACACACACACACATGCCTGAAGTGGAGTCAGCAGGGTCAACATCCATTCATTTATTTCTACATTGATCGCTTGTTTTATCTTGTCATTATCACCTTTTCCAGGTGAAATACTAAGTTTCTCCGGTCGAGCCGTCACGCGGCTCTCCATCCGCCTCTCCGCCCCGTAATGAGGCCGTGGAAGAAAAAATGAGCGAGTGGAGGTGTAATAGATGGAGAGAGGAATAGAAAGAGATGAATCGCTAGCAGATAGATAATTGGAAAGAGGCTCTCTGGAGAAGCGCATCTGAAGGCTTGTGTAATTAGAGCGGAGGAGTGTGTGAGGAATCTAAATGTTTCTGTGTTTGTGTCTCAGGAGGGTCTGCCGTCCTGTAGAGCCACTCAGACACACACACACACACACACACACACCAGTCCATCTGTTTCCTGCTGGTTCACCTGCATCGAGACACGGCAACAGCTGTTCGTTTGTATAGTTCTGAGTGTATTGATCGTATCTCATCATACTCCACATAAACGCTAGTTCCTCAAGCTCAGTTCTTAGCCAAGAGGGCCGCTACGTTTCTTTAAAAGCTTTTGTGTGTCTATACGTGGTGTGAAACTTTGGATATACACTGCAAACAATGCCAAAATATCAATATATTCAAGATGCAATACAAACACAAGGTCTGGTCACAATATATAGAGAGATTAACATGATCTCAATATTCCATCCTGCAGTGCTGGTTTGTGCTTGTCATTTTTCATTTTAGCATTTTTCTGTTTTTTTTTACCAGTGTTGGTATGTGCTGTCCATTACCAGTGTTGGTATCTGTAAAATTTCCTTACCATTGTTGGTATCTTATAGTTATCATTGCAATCTAATTATTAAGTTGGCAAAGATAAAACAGTTACTTTTGTAATGGTCCAATGAAAACAAAAAGGAAGCTTATTATGTTATGTTATATGATTTATGAGAAATGGGGGTGGGATTAAAAAAGTTTTCTTCTTCTCACTCCTTTTTCGGCAAACGGGAAAATAACTTTGCACATTACATATAAGTCTTTTGTGGGGGGGGGGGGGTTTGTTGTGTTTTTTTTAATTTTTTTAATTTTTATTTGTGGATTAACCGCACAAACTGTCAAAAAAAGATGTAAATTATGTTTCTTTGTGTTAAAATGTTCACTTGCCCAAAATAAATAAATAATAAATAAATCTGCTGTTGTGGCGGGGCAACAGAATCTCAGGCCGTGTTTATACCTGGCCGATCCGAACACGAGGAGACGTTTCCTGTCCATTTCCTGTCCATTTCCTGTCCATGTACTGATTTCTTCGAGGCGAGGGTCATTGTATCGTCTTCAAACCAAACTTCTCCAGCTGATAAAGTTTAAATCCCTCCTGCAGGGCTCGACATTAAACCGGTTCACGTGTTTGTCCTTCAGACAAGTAAATCTGTCACTCACTTGTCCGAGTAAAAAATGTCCTTGTCCTAATTATTATTATATTTTTTTTTGTAAATATAATCTTTTCTGACGCAATATTCTCACCAGTGTTTAATCAGCTTTGACATATTTAAATATGCATATTTGTGATATTTTTACCTTTTATAAAGGGCATTTTTCCATAATCTTATTAAATATAGGCTATGCTTCAGCTTTCATTTTATATTCTAAAATTTGATCAATAAATTAAATTAGAATAAGACACTATAGGGCCAATCAAATTAAATAATTTACACTGAAAATTACAACTGCATTGAATAATGTTATGAGATTATTTTAAATATTTTTGAATATACAATTAAAACAAGTTGGAAAGATGAAACTAAACCACCAGTAGGTGGCGCTGTGACCGTCTGAATGAGCGAGTCATTAAGTCGATTCGTTCAAATGGATGATTCATTTTAAGAATTGAATCGTTTACGAACAGGTCATTGAATCTTTGATTCAACCGATTCATTCAAACACTGAATCATTCAGTAACACACACTGATGCTGTGAGATGTGTTACGGTTCTGCTGTGATCTTTGTTTGGAACTATTTTCGCTGCTGAAATAGAACAAAAACAGTTCATATTGCTTCTAAAATGTAAGTGACTTAATGTTAATAATTGTTTATGGAACTGGCTAATGAAATCAGTGTCATGTTCAGTCGTGATGGTATTCAGGAAAACAACACTCTTGTTAGTGTGATGTTGCTTAACTGTATCATATGTTATGAATATAAAAACTACACAATTTTAATCGTGTGTGTTAACTGAGTTTCTCTGTATGAGCGGCGCTCATTTGTTTTCGATTTTCTCCTCGAGAGGCGGCGCGAGCCTCAACAGCTCAACCTTGTCCGTTTGTTTTATATTATCCACTATCGATCTCCACTTACACTGATGCAGAATCATTATTGCACTCAGGTGATTCCCTAGTTATTTTTTGTTTTGAAGTTTTAACCAGGATACTTTATTTTTCACTTGCCCCTTCAAAAAATCCACTTGTCCCGGACAAGCGTTAATGTCGAGCCCTGCCTTCTGGCTAGCGCGCTTCCCATAATGTTTAGTAGACTTAGACTAGGGGGTCTTTTAGAGGCTAGTTTTAGTGTATTTGACCACATGAGCGTTTACACCACTAAAGCAATCCGGTTGAATGTAGGGCTCCAGAAATGGGGGCATTTTGCAACCTTTTTAGGGGCCAAGCACCGAATGCGCACTCATAGAGGACAGCCTCAACATAGCAGATTTGCTAACTCAATCCCTCTAGCGCCACCACCTGTCCAAAGTTTCACTCATGTTTAAGCGAATCACTTTTGAACCCTAAGGGCTAGAAACAAAAATCATTGTTTCCTTTGATTCTTTGGCTCAAGCCGATTCGATCGCATCCTATGACCGTTGTGTACATTTTCACGACATTTTGAACTTTCTGAAAAACCTACTTTTTGTAACTCCTCCTTGCTTCGATTTTCACGAAAATTTAAACAGAACATCATAAGACCATGTTGACAAAAAGTGACAGAATTCAAGTTGAAGTCAAATCGTTTTCGATAAACGCGCAAACAAATTTTATGTAGCGGTTGCGAAAACAGGCGTAAGGCTACATCTCCGCAACGCTTTATCATATTCAGACCAAACTTGGTACATGTCATCACAAGCATGACCTGAAGTGACATGCAGAGTTTGGAGATACGAAAAATTGCTATTTTTGCTTATAACTTCTGAACCGTTTGTCCAAAAATCGTCCAATTTTACCATATCGGCCATTTTGTCTGTCTTTCATTTTGAATTATGTGCTAAAATGCTGTATTTTATGAACACCTGAACGGATTGTTACGAAACTCGGTATGGGTCATCACCACGATGCCCTGAAGGAGCTTGAGAAGTTCTGAAACAGTGCCACCTAGTGGAGAATTTTATTTCTCAAATGCTTATAACTTTGGGTGTGGTTGACTTATTTTCATGGGAGTAACTTTTTTTGTCTCCTGAATCCTTGCCGAGTCTAACGATACCAGACTTGCCAGGTTTCGGCCTTTGGTTTGTGCAGCGTTGTAATTTAGCGCTTAAAAAACATTAGCTGATATCTTCAAAACCGCTAGTCCGATCAAGACGAAACCAGCGTCAGAAGTTCAGAAACATAGGTCGATAGCGAAACACTAATGCCCAAATGTCAAAATATTGATAGTAAGGGGGAGTAAAATCCGATCAAAGTCAGGTGTCAGTTATTTTTTACGTGTTTTTTCATGTTAATGTCTATAACTCCAAAACGAAATGAGATATTTTCACCAAAATTGGGCTCACTCCGTGGACACATACAAACTAATGGTAGGATTGAGCCTCTTTGTGGCGCTATAATAGAACAAAACATGAAATTCCCATAGACTACAATGCATTTTTCAACCTTTTTGCCTAAAATCATCTTTCAATGTGTTTAATTGCTCATTGCTGCAGTTGATCTGACACTCACAGCCATTTTGGCATGTCTTGTCTTCTTCTTTGCGCTTGGCCCCTGTAATGGCTGCTTATTTCCGGTTACAACTGAGGTAACAAAGGACCAATTTGTATTTGTCATCATCTCACAAAGTCTGTGATATAGTTGAAGAAATTAAAACGGTTGCCATTTGTAGTAGACAAATGTGGGTGCTTTGCCTGAAAGTTTCAGACGTGTAGCTTAAAAAAAAAAGGGTAGTTTTAGGTGCGGAAGAAAAAAGTGTTACAACCATCCTTCGGTCTCCCCTACTGACTACAAACAAGACACGCTATTTGCACTTGGTGTATATAGACACTCTATCTACACTTGTATTTAGACTTGTGGTCCGATCGACCAAAACGCCTTAACATCCGAATACCAGGTGTAAACAGGGCCTTAGTCTGGAACCTCTCCCTATTCCCACAACCAGAAGTTTAGTGGATGTTTTGAGAGCATGTATTTGTAATCCGTCCTCCGTGTTGAAGTCTATAACACTGCATCTCCTTCTCTGTGTTTTGGAACAGTCTGTCCTGGCGGGTCTGAAGATGTATGTGAATCTCATTTCGTTTGGAGGCAGAATATCCAGACGCAGGAATCCTGCCAGATCCAGATGGATCTACCTACAAGTGTGTGTGTATTGATCGCAGTAAACGCAGTGGGAAAACTGGGTTGATGACCTTGTGTTGGGTCGAGTCCAGCGCTGTTAGTCCACTTTATACACTTTAAATGAAGGATGAACGCCGGCCATGAATACTGATGTCTAACCACCTGCACCTTGATCCTATAGTCTTAAGCTTTACACTGCAAAAAATGCTTTTCTTACTTAGTGTTTTTGTCTTGTTTTCAGTCCAAATATCTAAAAAATCTTACATTAAGAAGCATTTACTAGACAAGATAAAGTTTTTGTCTTGTTTTGGGGGAAAATAACTCAAAATTAAGAGTGTTTTTGCTTAAAATAAGCAAAATAATCTGCCAATGGGGTAAGCAAAATAATCTTAATTCAAACAGAAGACAAGGTTATTTTGCTTACCACATTGGCAGATTATTTTGCTTATTTTAAGCAACAAAACTCCCTTAATTTTGAGTTATTTTCCCCCCAAAACAAGACAAAAACTTTAGCTTGTCTAGTAAATGCTTCTTAATGTAAGATTTTTTTGATATTTGGACTGAAAACAAGACAAAAACACTAAGTAAGAAAAGCGTTTTTTGCAGTGTAGTTATAAAGCTCTCACATATATCCCAGGCTTATCAATAATCAGGCATTTCTGAGTTCAACAAGCTTTAAGTTTTGGGTTCTAGAGGACGAACGCTGAAATCCAGACAAATAAAACCTGCGTTCTCAACGTGTTTGTATAACACCGCGGGTGTAAAGATGTAAAACAGGCATCTCTGAATCTAAACACACTCCCCTAGAGTCCCGCCGCTCTCCAAATGTCGCTCCTCTGATGCCGTTAGTGAGCACACTAGTTAGGGGGGATGATGTATCCGAGACCCGGCGGAGAGATGCAGAAGTGCTCGGGGTAAATTGAATCACGCCGCGGCTTCTGCACATTGTAAAAGCGCTCTCTGAATTCAGATTTGATTACAGTTTGAGGAACTGGAATGACGCTCTCGTATTGGTGTTTACGTGTCGGGTTGTGTGTCGGCATTTTACTGAATTACTGCGCTGTAGTGTGCTCAATTTGTTTAGACAGAGAAAGCCGCGCGGATGGAAGACAGAAGCGATGTTTTCATTGATGTCTGGCGCGGCGGAACGGCAGAAACACATTCATTTAGATGTGTTTGTTTAATTTCAGTCATCTGACGTGCACCGAAATGTCACCGACAAACTGAAAATCATCACATTAGTAAATGCACGAGGATCAGTGATGCATGTAAGGGCGCAATAACACCGAGATTGGTTGCTTGAGATTATATGGATTAATGTTTATTATAGAAATGCTGAAGCTGGAAAAATAAATACAGAGCTACACTGCAAAACATGCTTTTCTTACTTAGTATTTTTGTCTTGTTTTCAGTCCAAATATCTAAAAAATCTTACATTAAGAAGCATTTACTAGACAAGCTAAAGTTTTTGTCTTGTTTTGGGGGAAAATAACTCAAAATTAAGGAAGTTTTTGCTTAAAATAAGCAAAATAATCTACCAAAGAGGTAAGCAAAATAATCTTAATTCAAACAGAAAACAAGATTATTTTGCTTACCCCATTGGCAGATTATTTTGCTTATTTTAAGCAAAACCTTAATTTTGAGTTATTTTCCCCCCAAAATAAGACAAAAACTTCAGCTTGTCTAGTAAATGCTTCTTAATGTAAGATTTATTTAGATATTTGGACTGAAATATTAAGTAAGAAAAGCATTTTTTGCAGTGTACATTTAGAAATTAATAAACGATTATTAATAAAGTCCTTTAACATTTTTTGATTCCTCCCAACACAGTTTTATTTATTTATTCCCACGCACATTTAATTATTTATATGTTTATTTATACAAGAATATAACGCCAATGCCACGGCTGGGTTCGGGTCTGTTTGCTGTGGGTCAGGGTTCCAGCAATAACAACACTAGATTCACTTTTAACATAATAATAACAGCAATAATTTCACTTCATGATTTCTTAAAAAAAAACAAAAAGGCACATTTATTCCACAAAAATGAACGACCACACAAAAGTAATGTCCCACTTTAGCCTACTTAAAAACATCAATTGTATGAATATGACTAATAAAGTACACCACACTAATTTAAAAAGAAACAAAATAACATAAAGTGGCATTTCGGGGTTATGGAAACAACAGCAAATACACAATACCAACATGAAGTTTAAATCCCTTTTGGCTAGCGCGCTTCCCAAAATGTTTAGTAGACTTAGACTAGGGGGTCTTTTAGAGGCTAGTTTTAGTGTATTTGACCACATGAGCGTTTACACCACTAAAGCAATCCGGTTGAATGTAGGGCTCCAGAAATGGGGGCATTTTGCAACCTTTTTAGGGGCCAAGCACTGAAGGCGCACTCATAGAGGACAGCCTCAACATAGCAGATTTGCTAACTCAATCCCTCTAGCGCCACCACCTGTCCAAAGTTTCACTCATGTTTAAGCGAATCACTTTTGAACCCTAAGGGCTAGAAACAAAAATCATTGTTTCCTTTGATTCTTTGGCTCAAGCCGATTCGATCGCATCCTATGACCGTTGTGTACATTTTCACGACATTTTGAATTTTCTGAAAAACCTACTTTTTGTAACTCCTCCTTGCTTCGATTTTCACGAAAATTTAAACAGAACATCATCAGACCATGTTGACAAAAAGTGACGGAATTCAAGTTGATTCGTCAAATCGTTTTCGATAAACGCGCAAACAAATTTTACGTAGCTCTTGCGTAAACAGGCGTAAGGCTACATCTCCGCAACGCTTTATCATATTCAGACCAAACTTGGTACATGTCATCACAAGCATGACCTGAAGTGACATGCAGAGTTTCGGCGCAGCGCCACCTACTGGGCTGGAGATACGAAAAATGGCTACTTTTGCTTATAACTTCTGAATCGTTTGTCCAAAAATCATCCAATTTTACCATATCGGCCATTTTGTCTGTCGGCCATTTTGAATTATGTGCTAAAATGCTGTATTTTATGAACACATGAACGGATTGTTACGAAACTCGGTATGGGTCATCAGCACGATGCCCTAAAGGATGCAAATGCTTCCCAGCTTACTCACGACGTACCTGTTACGTGATTTATTGGTACTTTCCTTTTATTTCATGACTTGCGTTGCATGATCGTATTTCTTGCACTTAATATATGAAGTGATATACAGCGTTTGTGCGTGTGTGTGCGCTACGAGCACAGTATAACGGCTGACAGGACATGAAAGAAAGACATGAAGAAAATAATAGTTTTGTGGCATAAGGTGAATGAGAGCTATGCTGGGGCAGCATGGGGCGGGGTTCGGGGTGTATCACGGTTTTTCGGTTTGGTTTGAATATCGTTACACCCCTAGGATTTATGTATTTATTTGCATATTTATTTATATATTTTATGTAGAATATTTGGATTTATTTATGTATTTATTAGCATATTTATATATTTTCACATCGAATTTTTGGATTTATTTATGTATTTATTTGCATATTTATTTATATATTTTATGTAGAATATTTGGATTTATTTATGTATTTATTTGCATATTTATTTATATATTTTATGTAGAATATTTGGATTTATTTATGTATTTATTAGCATATTTATTTTTATATTTTTATGTCAAATTTTTTGATTTATTTGTGTATTTATTAGCATATTTATTTATATATTTTATGTAGAATATTTGGATTTATTTATGTATTTATTTGCATATTTATTTTATTTATATATTTTACGTAGAATTTTCTGATTTATTTATGTATTTATTTGCATATTTATTTATATTTTTCACGTAGAATTTTCTGATTTATTTATGTATTTATTTGCATATTTATTTATATATTTTACGTAGAATTTTCTGATTTATTTATGTATTTATTTGCATATTTATTTATATATTTTATGTAGAATATTTGGATTTATTTATGTATTTATTTGCATATTTATTTATATATTTAATGTAGAATTTTAGAATTTATTTATGTATTTATTTGCATATTTATTTATATATTTTACGTAGAATTTTCTGATTTATTTATGTATTTATTTGCATATTTATTTATATATTTTATGTAGAATATTTGGATTTATTTGCATATTTATTTATATATTTAATGTAGAATTTTAGAATTTATTTATGTATTTATTTGCATATTTATTTATATATTTTATGTAGAATTTTTGGATTTATTTATGTATTTATTTGCATATTTATTTATGTATTTTTATGTGGAATTAGGGGATTTATTCATGTATTTATTTGCATATTTATTTATATTTTATTATGTAGAATTTTGGGATTTATTTATTTCATTTTTTGCATAATTTTTAATGTAAAATTTGGGGATTTATTCATGTATTTATTTGCATATTTATTTATATATTTTTATGTAGAATTTTGGGATTTATTTATTTCATTTTTTTTATGTATAATTTGGGGATTTATTTATGTATTTATTTGCATATTTATTCATATATTTTTATGTATAATTTTTTTAATTTATTTAGGTATTTATTT
>NC_137101.1:2352906-2360406 GCF_949357685.1 Gobio gobio | reverse complement strand
TCAAACACTTTGACGGCCTGATTTAGACGATGCAAGTGCCTTGTACTGCCGGCGTGGTGAAAGGCCACACACACACACACACACACACACACAGCGGCCGGTGTGTGTTGTTCAGTGATGATGTGGACACAGCCGAGATAATTACGGCTTTCTTTACCTGTCACCGTCACCGGAGAACGCTCTTAAAATAGCCTATAGATGAGAAGGTGTGCAGCGACACACAGGTGATGGTCCCGTCATCTTTAGGTGTGTAATATTTTCATATAAAAAAATAAAAAATATATATAATATAATATTTTTATATTAATATGTTTAATTAAATAAAAAGTAAAAATATATCAAATGAATAAATAATATTTTCATTTTTTTATATATATATTCATATTTTCATCTTTACATGTGTAATATTTTCATAATTTAAAAAAATATATATAATTAATAAAAAATATAGTAATTATATTTAATATATATATAAATATTTCATTTTTATATAAATATGTTTATTAAATAAAAAGTTAAAATATATTAAATGAATAAATAATATTGTTTTCATTAAAATTTTTTATATATATTCATATTTTCATTTTTTATATAAATATTTTATTCATTAAATAAAAAAATAAAATATATTTAATCAATAAATATTTTTGTTTTATAATGTTTTATAAATATATAGTAATTCATATTTTATTAAATTAAAATAAAAATATAATTTATGATTATATATATATATATAATGCATTATTAATTATATATTTTTAAAGTATATATTTATAGTACAATTCTATTTGTATATAATTAAAAATAGATTTATTTATATTTTTAAAATATAGTTTTATATATTAAATCATATCATTTTTAATATAAATATTTTATTTTTTTAATAAAAATATATTTAATGAATATCTTTGTTTTTATTATAATTATTAATAGTTTATTAAATTAAAATAAAAAATATATAATTTCAATAATATAAAGTATTGTATTATAAATTATATATTATTATTGTTATATATATATTATTTAAATTATACATATTAAAATTGTATTTATATATCATAATATTTTATTTATATATATAGTTTAGTTCATTTAATTAATACATATTTTTGTTTGTATTATACATATATAATTATTTTATTAATTTTTTATATATATATATTGTATTTTACATTATATATTTTTTATATATATATATATACAAATTTTATTCATTATAATTAAAAAATATTTTATTTATATATATTTTACAAATATTATATAAAATATATGATAGCATATATGATGCTAAAATATTGTTTTATTAATATTATATATTTTTTATAATTTCTAATGTACAGATGTTTATTGTCTGTTGTATTGTTTATCCAGCTGTGTGAAGAATATCCCTGTACTCTCTGAATGTGGAGCGAGTGATCCGATAACCCCGTTTATCTGTGTTTACCCCCGATCTGTGTCAGGTGACATCAGGGGGCGGGGCTTTCTCATTCTACAGAGAGCGTTCGATTGGCCCGAGAAGTCTGCGCACAACATGAGTCGTCGATATTTTTCGGTCAGTTTTCCAGGAAGAGAGAAACTTTTGTTTGTACATTTATGAGCTGAAAGTAAATTTAGACACTTTTAGGAGAATAGCAGCACAGAGATGAGCTCAGAGATCCGTGGAGGAAAGGTCACAAAACTCACATTTTGATTTAATGTGCCCTTTACGAGTGTTAGTGAGACGCCACACTGACAATTGTGTTTTGTTAAATTAAAAAAAAATATGAATGTGAGAGAATTGGGATGCTCTTTCGCCATAAATTATAATGATAATGATTTGGGATTTCTTGTAAAAAATCAATATGGTAAAAGTATACCGTAAAATTGAGTTAGACGTACTTAAATAAAGCATGCAAACCAATTGCCTTAAAAAAAACAAACAAGTGAAAAAGGAGTAGTTTATGCTAACAAATGCTTAGTTCACTTACACAAGAGCTCTAGAGAGTAGCTACTTGATCATTTACTTTAGATTTACTCTTGACTTAGTAAAGCTACCATTGTTGTGTTTTGATGCTGAATGTTGAAGTGTGTGTGTGACACAAATATATGGATTATATCAACCCAATTAAAAATTTCACTAGTGTTTATGACATAAGTGTTAGCAATAAAATTGTAATTGATCATTATACGACATAAAGGGAAGTATTAGTCGCTTTTAAAAGGTGACTAAATCGTTAACTATAGTTAATTATTCTGCTAGGTCAGCTTTTAAAAACAACCAATTTATAACTTATCTTCCCTTGAAACCAAATAACTGATTTATTGTTGCATCGCGGCATCAATAGGAAGAGAATTACAATAATATGAATGAATTTCTAAGTGCCCAAATGGAACAATGATCCCCATAATGGTGACTTCTTCTTTTTTTTCTTGACAAATGCCACTCAAATCAATCAAACGTGGGTTTTCTGAGTAAAGAAGGTATAGTATGTGACTAGTACAGATTACTAGATTTTTACAGTTAAGATATTAAGTAAAGTGAACTCGTATTTTACAGTGACAATGCTATTAAATATGCTTTATGCCGAAGCTCAAACAGGAAAACAGGTCTCATCGCATACGGAGAATCTATCAATGGACTTTAAGGTAATCACCTAACTTAGCTAGCTATTTTTATCATTGGCATTTCATTTTATTTACATTTCTAAATGTTGGCGAGAAGAAGAGAAATATCTGCATATGTGATGGACATCGGTTATGTGTGGAATCTCCTTTTCACCTAAATAAAAAGAGTAATTACAACATTTTTTTCTCAGCATTGCGCAGGGCCGGCGTTTGCTATAGGCGAGCTAGGCGGTTGCCTAGGGCGACAAATGTGTTGGGGGCGCAGCCAGGCGCCCTCTAGTGGCGCCCTTAAACTTACTTCCCATTAAGCATAGAATTAAAACAAGCGAAATAAAACATACTGTTTATTAAACATGATCATCCTTGGGCGCCCCCTCAGCCGCACGTTTAATTACTTAACCTGATTATTAGATTGAATTGAAAGTGAATATTGTCCAGCACAGGCGTTATGTCAGGCTAGTGCTCAGCACTGGCGCGTTCTTCAAAAATGAAGCGGTCTAAACCCTCGAGTACACAGGGACGGAAAAAGAGAAAGGCAGACGATCAAAAGAAAGCCCAGTATAGAGGTAAGTCTTCTCATCTCAGCCATAAAGGTGTCAAACGAAATAAATTTACTTCGTATTATCGATATTATCAACTAATATTGGACGGCATTGGACGTTTTATTGCTGTCACTAAGCTATCACTAGCTAGCTAGTTATCTACATATTTCTACGCATTTCACTGACAATAAGGAAATCCAGACGAGACAAATTTTAATGCTGCGTCAATTTTGAAGGTGAATAGAAATGCCAGAAACAACTGTTCATCTTTTATTATTTAAGATAGGCATAGAGCTACAAGAACTTATATATTTTAATTTTGTAGTGGTAAGTACAGTGTATCCATAATAGCACTTTTGTTTGTAGAGGGTATAGTTAATCCAGTTTATGGGTCATAATTTGCTTAAGTGTCTTTACAGGTGCTTAAGAGAGTTTTTGCACAGTTTATGGAGTTAATATTTGGTAAATATCCTTGAACATTCTTTCTAGCATTTGTGTATGACCAATTTATTGCAGTTGATCCTTCAAGTCTTAACTTTCTTGATTAAGTGTTGGAGTGACTATAAAAGCATTTTTGTTTGTTCATCCATAGTTTGAGTCATAATTTGTTAAATATCCTCCAACTTTCTTTGTAGCATTTTTGTATGTGCAATTTATTAGAGTGTATCATTTAAGTCATAATTAGCTTTTTAAGTCTTGGAGTAACAATAGGAGCATTTTTGTTTATATAGTTTTTATAAATACTTAACCCATTTGTGCCCAATTTTTTCTGAATGGCATGTTCTGCATTTATTTTCCCCAGGTTTTTGTATTTTTTCTTGAAAATCGTATTTGAATCTGTGGCAACTATAGTTGCCGGTGGGCAAATATGTTGTATGCACCCCTTCAATGTCAAATATGAATAAGAGGAGAACATTTAGCATCTAACTCAAAATAACTGATTTCAACAGATCAATCTTTATTCATAATCAAATTTATTATGTTTGACTAAGTATACTAAAAACTATAGATCTGTTGTAAGATGTGTTTTGTTTGGATGATTCTAGAGACCTTCATGATTATGTTGATATATATATGTCAACAAAAAATACTTATTAGTAACATGAAAATTACCTTTCTTTGGGAGGGTTTGCCTGAGTTGTGCTCCCTGGAAGTAGGGGTAGGAAGTTGGCAGTCTCATGTGACAGGAAGGAAGTTAATATATTTTTTTTTTCTTGAAATCCTTTATTTGGTTGTCTGCTTGTGTGTCATTAAGATATAAAACATGGATAATATCTAGAAAAATACTTACAGAAGGAAAATGACAACTATACACTGGCAACTATAGTTGCCGGTGGACTTAACAATTAGAGGGGGGGGGGGGGGGGGACTCAATCTCGCCTAGGGCAACCAAAGAGCTAGAGCCGGCCCTGGCATTGCGTGATATAAACTCGCAATTTTGAGTTATACATTTTTTTTATTACACTTTCACATTTATATCCCGCAATTCTGACTTTAAAATTCACAATTGTGAGTTTATATAACGCAATTGAGAGTAAAAAAGTCAGAATTGTGAGATAAAAAGTTAGTTTATACAAATTATATTAATTAAAAATACACATCGCTTACTATATAATGCGTACTAAAACATTATAATGCAAAATAAAACCAAATGAACGTCATTTCTTACACTTGATTAACTGTGAATTAATAAATAATAAGTGAATAATTGAACATCATTCATTTGTTTTGTATATAACTGAAATATTTGGACATTTAACGCTTAATTTAGCACATGATTACATTAAAGGTGATTGAGATGTGTGGATAAACAAAGCTATCAGGCTAATCGCTTATCTGTGTGCTATGCTAGTACTATATAAGAACTAATACAGTCATTATAACCAGACTTTGGCGAATAAGCTTCTAAATAAAAAGAGCCAATCGTTGATTAGTAAAGTCATCGCTTCACTGCAGCGACCGTTATAAGCATCGGTTGCTATAGAAACAGGCAGTGTCCTGAGACGCGCGTTTAGGACTGCGCATGCGCATTGGCTTTCTCCAGGCTGAAAAATGCCGTTTCTTGAGCGTTTAGAAACCAAATTTATGAGACAACTGTCAGATTTCATTGGTGATTTCAAATATGGAATTTAATCGTAAGCTTGGCGAACAGTTTTGGAGAATTTGATGTTTCCCCGTTCAAAGGGATGAGGCGTTTCTAAAATGGCCGCTGAGTGAAATGACGTGTCTTAAAGGGACTTTGCTATAAAAACAGCGTTTATCGTAACATGATGTTGTAGGAATTGTAACGAGGCGCTACAAGAGTAATATTAAAAGCAATTTCAGGGATGTGATTTTTCCGGATTTTCCGACCTGAAAATGTGACCTACGTGAATCATGCAGATCTGTAAAAAAAAAAATGCCGTCATCTCACAGCCGTCACCATGGTAACCCGGGACGGAACCACAATCGCGGGATGCGCAACAAGGACTGTATCGTGACAAGAACATCGCCGGATCGGATGATCT
This sequence comes from Gobio gobio, assembly GCF_949357685.1. Classification (NCBI taxonomy): domain Eukaryota; kingdom Metazoa; phylum Chordata; class Actinopteri; order Cypriniformes; family Gobionidae; genus Gobio; species Gobio gobio. The sequence continues at coordinate 2,354,753 of NC_137101.1, read as the reverse complement.
GGGTATGTATTATTGCTTGTGTCTATATATAACCTATAAGTTACTAATTTGACTTTGTTGTCGATTGATTAGATGATCGATTTTGATTGATTTTCCACTATGGCAGGATGTTTAAGCTGCATTTAACATTAACTTAGCAGCTAACGTTACTTGTATTTGCTAGCACTAGCTATAGCAAACAGCGCGCTTTTCGGCGCCCCCCGCTTTTTCACGTCAGTTTGGGTGACAAAGTCATCGGAAGCCATTCCATAGCTTAACCCTTAAATGCATGTTTCGCCAAATATTCTTACATATTGGGGTCGTTAGCGACCCGGATCTATATTTAACATGGATAGACCTCTACCTGTCGCGATAATATATAAAACTCCTGATGTTAGAGTAACAGCTACAGGAGAATAAAATAAAACGTATTTCGTTACCTTTTGGAGCTTGGAAGGGTTCAGTTTGAGCAGATGTTTTACATCATCATATCAGTACATTCAGCATCTGCCTCATATTCGCGATTTCACGCTTATTCTCCAACTCATTTTCAACGTCTTCAAAATCAATATTTTGCTCACTGACAGCTTCTTGACCACATCCATCATCAGAGACAGTGATACTAATATTTGATTGTGTTCAGCATTTGCTCTCTGCAGTAAATCACTGAGCCATTTCAAGTTTTGCAGATTATAATTATTATTGTTTCGTTTTCTGTCAGAGGTAACTATGAGTAAAGCGTCACTTCATCATTGTGTATCAGACATCGCCACCCTGTGGAATAAAGGTGAATTACACCTATTTCATCATTATAGATTCATTTATCATTGTGCAAAAAAAATATATGTACAATCCTACACACCTCGGATCGTTAGCGACCCTATACATTTTGACAAAAAACTAGTGAAAAAACAGGCATTCAATTATAATTCTATTATTTTTTTCTTGTTATATTGTTTAAAATGGATTGATTGAGGAATACTAAGAAGGTGGATGTCTAACTTTAAAAAATACTAACGACCCGAGGTATGCATTTAAGGGTTAATGTGAGGGACATAAGTCTATTTGGTGTTTTAGTTTAATCGCGCAGCACTTCTGTGCCTGTCTGTTCACATGAGGAGCCCAGTGACCCTGTGGATCCAATATGTTTAATGGCAGAGCAGACATGGAAAGTATTAACTTTCTAAGCTATAGCAAGTGTTATTCCATTCTGCGCTCGCGCACCTCTGCTCTAGTTTTCAACCTTTCTGAAGAGCGGATAGACATACAGTACATAGTCAAACATGTAAAAAATTATATATTTTCTGATATGGATTCTTACATTCTAATGAAAATTTTCCATTATTTTTGATTTCCAGCATACACAGACTCATGGCCAAGCTAGCACTGAACAGCCCTGAATTAAAGTCTATCGAACAGGGGGTCAAGAATCGGTTCAAATGGGGCTCAGTATATTTTCCTGCTTTTTTGTCCTTAGCCAATCACATGCCTGCAATTTGAACCAATTGGATCCAGGGTCAATTTTTAACAAAGCACATACAAAAAAAGACTAGAAACTTTACAGAATAATGAAAGTTTGTTGCGCGTAATTATTTTTTTCTTTTATATAGGCCTAGGCCTATATATATATATATATATTATGTAAATTTTCCTGTATGTTACATTGAAATAATAAACTAACGTAAATAACATTTTACCAAATTATTTTGTTTTGTTTTCCTTTGCGCGTCCCGGGAATCTCCGCGCGCGCTCCCGTCTGCATATAACACGCACTCTTCGGGGCAGAACCAGAACAACATCTCCGCTGCCAATAAAGCCTCGTGTAGAGCCGTTAGTTCCAGCAGATATTACCCGTTTCATCAGCTTTC
>NC_137101.1:2315406-2342906 GCF_949357685.1 Gobio gobio | reverse complement strand
GAGACGTCAGTGTAAACGCCCACTGCTGTGATTGGCCACTGTGAGACGTCAGTGTAAACGCCCACTGATGTGATTGACAGCTGTGAGACGTCAGTGTAAACGCCCACTGCTGTGATTGGCCACTGTGAGACGTCAGTGTAAACGCCCACTGCTGTGATTGGCCGCTGAGAGACTTCAGTGTAAACGCCCACTGCTGTGATTGACAGCTGTGAGACGTCAGTGTAAACGCCCACTGCTGTGATTGGCCACTGTGAGACGTCAGTATAAACGCCCACTGCTGTGATTGGCCGCTGTGAGACGTCAGTGTAAACGCCCACTGCTGTGATTGGCCACTGTGAGACGTCAGTATAAACGCCCACTGCTGTGATTGACAGCTGTGAGACGCCAGTATAAACGCCCACTGCTGTGATTGGCCACTGTGAGACGTCAGTATAAACGCCCACTGCTGTGATTGGCCGCTGTGAGACGTCAGTGTAAACGCCCACTGCTGTGATTGGCCACTGTGAGACGTCAGTGTAAATGCCCACTGCTGTGATTGGCCACTGTGAGACGTCAGTATAAACGCCCACTGCTGTGATTGGCCACTGTGAGACGTCAGTGTAAACGCCCACTGCTGTGATTGGCCACTGTGAGACGTCAGTGTAAACGCCCACTGCTGTGATTGGCCGCTGTGAGACGTCAGTGTAAACGCCCACTGCTGTGATTGGCCACTGTGAGACGTCAGTGTAAACGCCCACTGCTGTGATTGGCCACTGTGAGACGTCAGTGTAAACGCCCACTGCTGTGATTGGCCACTGTGAGACGTCAGTATAAACGCCCACTGCTGTGATTGGCCACTGTGAGACGTCAGTGTAAACACCCACTGCTGTGATTGACAGCTGTGAGACGTCAGTGTAAACGCCCACTGCTGTGATTGGCCGCTGTGAGACGTCAGTGTAAACGCCCACTGCTGTGATTGGCCGCTGTGAGACGTCAGTGTAAACGCCCACTGCTGTGATTGGCCGCTGTGAGACTTCAGTGTAAACGCCCACTGCTGTGATTGGCCGCTGTGAGACGTCAGTGTAAACGCCCACTGCTGTGATTGGCCGCTGTGAGACGTCAGTGTAAACGCCCACTGCTGTGATTGACAGCTGTGAGACTTCAGTGTAAACGCCCACTGCTGTGATTGACAGCTGTGAGACGTCAGTGTAAACGCCCACTGCTGTGATTGGCCGCTGTGAGACGTCAGTGTAAACGCCCACTGCTGTAATTGGCCGCTGTGAGACGTCAGTGTAAACGCCCACTGCTGTAATTGGCCGCTGTGAGACGTCAGTGTAAACGCCCACTGCTGTGATTGACAGCTGTGAGACGTCAGTGTAAACGCCCACTGCTGTGATTGGCCGCTGTGAGACGTCAGTATAAACGCCCACTGCTGTGATTGGCCGCTGTGAGACGTCAGTGTAAACGCCCACTGCTGTAATTGGCCGCTGTGAGACGTCAGTGTAAACGCCCACTGCTGTGATTGGCCGCTGTGAGACTTCAGTGTAAACGCCCACTGCTGTGATTGGCCGCTGAGAGACTTCAGTGTAAACGCCCACTGCTGTGATTGACAGCTGTGAGACGTCAGTGTAAACGCCCACTGCTGTGATTGGCCGCTGTGAGACGTCAGTATAAACGCCCACTGCTGTGATTGGCCGCTGTGAGACGTCAGTGTAAACGCCCACTGCTGTGATTGGCCGCTGTGAGACGTCAGTGTAAACGCCCACTGCTGTGATTGGCCGCTGTGAGACGTCAGTGTAAACGCCCACTGCTGTGATTGGCCGCTGTGAGACTTCAGTGTAAACGCCCACTGCTGTGATTGGCCGCTGTGAGACGTCAGTGTAAACGCCCACTGCTGTGATTGACAGCTGTGAGACTTCAGTGTAAACGCCCACTGCTGTGATTGGCCGCTGTGAGACGTCAGTGTAAACGCCCACTGCTGTGATTGGCCGCTGTGAGACGTCAGTGTAAACGCCCACTGCTGTGATTGGCCGCTGTGAGACGTCAGTGTAAACGCCCACTGCTGTGATTGGCCGCTGTGAGACGTCAGTGTAAACGCCCACTGCTGTGATTGGCCGCTGTGAGACGTCAGTGTAAACGCCCACTGCTGTGATTGGCCGCTGTGAGACGTCAGTGTAAACGCCCACTGCTGTAATTGACTGAAATCTTTGCATATGAAATAGCTGAGTATTACACGTCAAAAACATTTAGCGCGTTTTAAGTATTTCAGCTCTCAAGATTGACTAATCTTAAAACTAGTTGATTATAGCATTATATTCAGATCTATGGCATTATGTTAACCTCGCAACTTTAGATTAGATTAGATTAGATTCAACTTTATTGTCATTACACAAGTACAAGGCAACGAAATGCAGTTTAGGTCTAACCAGAAGTGCAATAGCAGCAAGTGCAGGATATACAATGGATGCGTAAGTGCAGGACATGGATATGTACTGAATATATATAAATATGTATAAATAGAGAGACGTTATTACTATAAACAGAATTTACAGGTGAATATGTACTATGAATACAATATACAGATGGCTATTACTATAAACAGAATTTACAGGTGAATATGTACTATGAATACAATATACAGATGGCTATTACTATAAACAGAATTTTACAGATAGAGGTATACAATAATATGTTAGGCTAATACGAGGAATAGCAGTGGATTAGGGTAGTGCAATAAATTATGGACAGAGCTATCCGGAAAAAAAAGTGTAAAGTGCAGTGGAAAGTGGTTGCATATTACATTTAGAAGTACAGTGCAAAAATGCAAATGTAAACATTGGTACTATAAATACAGTCGGCAGTGCAAATGAGCATAATCCAGTTAAGATATGGCAGTGTAAGATGCATATGTAAACAGTTGTTACTGTGATAAACAGTCGGTAGTGCAAATAACAAAGTGAAGGAAGATGTGAGGTAGGAGAGTTATCAGTTTATGAGGGAAGTGGATCAACGGGGGTTTGAGTTCAGTAAAGAGACAGCTCTGGGGAAAAAACTGTTCTTTAGTCTGCTGGTCCTGGTCCGGTGGATCCTGAAACGCCTGCCGGAGGGCAGGAGAGAAAACAGTCTGTGTGCTGGGTGAGAGGAGTCCTTGAGGATGCTGCGAGCTCGATGCAGGCAGCGTTTCCTCTGGATGTGCTCGATGGCAGGCAGTGGAGTCCCTGTGATGCGCTGGGCAGTTTTCACCACCCGCTGCAGTGCCTTGCGCTCCGCAACAGAGCAGCTCCCATACCACACTGCCACACAGTTGGTCAGGATGCTTTCTATTGCGCAGCGGTAGAAGTTCACCAGGATAGCCGAGGAGAGCTGATTCTTCCTCAGTGTCCTCAGGAAGAAGAGGCGCTGGTGAGCCTTCTTGACCAGGCTGGAGGTGTTGGTCGTCCACGACATGTCCGCCGAGATGTGGGTCCCCAGGAACTTGAAACTGGAGACACGTTCAACAGCCATTCCATTGATGTGGATGGCGTCGTGTGTGCCTCTTGACTCTTTCCTGAAGTCCACGATGAGCTCCTTCGTTTTGGTGGTGTTGAGGAGCAGGTTATTATCAGCGCACCATGTGGCCAGGTGCTGGATCTCCTCCCTGTAGGCAGTCTCATCGTTGTTGCTGATGAGCCCGATCACCGTAGTGTCGTCCGCAAACTTGACGATAGAATTAGATCCATACACAGGCTTGCAGTCGGAGGTGAAGAGGGAGTAGAGAAACGGGCTTAGCACACAGCCCTGTGGTACACCAGTGTTGAGTGTGATGGATGTGGAGCAGGTGGATCCTGATCGAACATTCTGGGGTCTGTCAGTTAGGAAGTCCAAAATCCAGTTACACATTGAAGTGTTGATGCCCAGGTCTCCAAGTTTGGCTATTAACTTGGATGGGATGACAGTGTTGAACGCTGAGCTGAAGTCAACAAACAGCATGCGTGCATACGTGTTCTTATGGTCCAGATGGGTGAGCACAGAGTGCAGTGCCATGGAAACGGCATCCTCTTTGCTCCTATTGCTGCGGTAGGCAAACTGGTGTGAGTCCAATGTGGATGGTAGAGAGTCTTTTAGGTGTTCCAGGACCAGCCGCTCAAAGCACTTCATAACGATGGGTGTGAGTGCTACAGGGCGGTAGTCATTAGGGCACCTCGGGTTAGAGTGTTTTGGCACTGGCACAATGGAAGTGCGTTTAAAGCATGTCGGTACAGCTGCTTGGGCAAGAGACAGGTTGAAAATGTCTGTAAAAACCCCAGCGAGCTGCTCCGCACATGCCCTGAGCACACGTCCAGGGATGTTGTCTGGTCCAGCAGCCTTGTGCGCGCTGATCCGGCTCAGTGCCTTGCAGACATCTGTGGAGGAGAGTGTGATTGGTGGGTGGTCAGCTGAGGGTTTGAGCTTGGTGGCAGTTTCTCTGTTGTCTCTTTCAAAACGAGCATAAAAGTAATTTAGCTCGTTCAGGAAGTTGACATCAGTGGCTGCGGGGGTGGAGTGGGTGGGTTTGTAGTCACTGATAGCCTGAATGCCCTGCCACATGCGTCGAGGGTCAGAGTTGGAAAAGTGACCCTCTATCTTTAGCTTGTAGCAGTGCTTGGCCTTTTTGATGCCCCTCTTCAGGTTTGCCCTGGACGTACTGTAGGCTTGTGCATCACCTGATCTGAAGGCAGTATTGCGTGACTTCAGCAGGAGTCGAACTTCCCTGTTCATCCAAGGCTTCTGATTACAGGACTTAAACTTACAGGACTTAAACTTACAGGACTTAAACTTACAGGACTTAAACTTACAGGACTTAAAGGATCTGCTGCTAACATCTTGGTGTCAGACACCACAGCACACCTTCAGGGGTCTAGTGGAGTCGACGGGTCAGTAAAAGGGGGAACAACACAATATTAGGTCATAATGTTATGCCTGATCGGTGTGTGTATATATATATATATATATATATATATATAATGTATATCACATAAAATATGTATCTAAAAATGTTTATGCAACTTTATCCAGGAGCTGCTGAGACGTTATTCAGATTCAGTCTTGGGTGTGCATTGCATCATATTCTGAGCGGCTGAACTAAACTCCCACAATCCTTTAAGGCAAAGATTTGGTCCCAAACACAAGCAAAGAGGAACGTGTGTGTGAGCCACTGTTGCAACAAACCACCGCCAGTATTCAATATTCATTAAGTGTGAGGCGAGTCAACAGCAGCTCCTGTCCTTCCTGTCTTCTGTCCGTCCCAGTGTGTGTTTGTTCATCTGCACAGGTTATCCTTCATCGCTCATGATGTCAGAGGATCACATGTTGACAGTGAATAAACAGAAGGGCGGCGTGACATTGCTCTACTTTCCTCTGTTAAGTGATTCTGTTGTTCGTAGCCTCCAGCGTCGTGTCCGTTTGTTGGGTGTTGAATAATGTGTGTGTGATGACATGCGTGTGTTTTCTCATGACACAGGCCTCCAGTCTGTCTCTGACCCACAATCCTAGTGGATAAACAGAAGGAAAACGCTGATTTTTTCAGGATTCTGATGAAAGGAAAGTTAAAAAAGAACAACATAAATCTGTTGTAACATATGTCACATGTTGCTAGCCTTTTTAAACATGTTGCTAGCCAGAATCAGGATATGGCTGACATTTTTTAGCATTAATTAGCATGTTGAAATGAATCACCATGTTGCTAGCATGTTTTAGCATGAATTAGCATGTTGATATGAATCATCATGTTGCTAACATGAATTAGCATTTTACTAACATGATTTAACATGTTATTAGCATGACTCACCATGTTGCTAGCATGAATTAGCATGTTGCTTGCATGTTTTAACATGTTACTAGCATGAATCACCATGTTGCTAGCATGAATTAGCATGTTACTAACATGATTTAACATGTTATTAGCATGAACCACCATGTTTATAGCATGTTACTAGCATGAATTAGCATGTTTGCTATGAATCACCATGTTGCTAACATGATTTAACATGTTACTCGCATTAATCACCATGTTACTAGCATGAATTAGCATGTTACTAACATGATTTAACATGTTATTAGCATGAACCACCATGTTTATAGCATGTTACTAGCATGAATTAGCATGTTTGCTATGAATCACCATGTTGCTAACATGATTTAACATGTTACTAGCATTAATCACCATGTTACTAGCATGAATTAGTGTGTTACTAACATGATTTAACATGTTATTAGCATGAACCACCATGTTTATAGCATGTTACTAGCATTAATTAGCATGTTTGCTATGAATCACCATGTTGCTAACATGATTTAACATGTTACTAGCATGAATCACCATGTTGCTATCATGAATTAACATGATTTAACATGTTATTAGCATGAACCACCATGTTTCTAGCATTTTACTAGCATGAATTAGCATGTTTGCTATGAATCACCATGTTGCTAACATGATTTAACATGTTACTCGCATTAATCACCATGTTACTAGCATGAATTAGCATGTTACTAACATGATTTAACATGTTATTAGCATGAACCACCATGTTTATAGCATGTTACTAGCATGAATTAGCATGTTTGCTATGAATCACCATGTTGCTAACATGATTTAACATGTTACTAGCATTAATCACCATGTTACTAGCATGAATTAGTGTGTTACTAACATGATTTAACATGTTATTAGCATGAACCACCATGTTTCTAGCATGTTACTAGCATTAATTAGCATGTTTGCTATGAATCACCATGTTGCTAACATGATTTAACATGTTACTAGCATGAATCACCATGTTGCTATCATGAATTAACATGATTTAACATGTTATTAGCATGAACCACCATGTTTCTAGCATTTTACTAGCATGAATTAGCATGTTTGCTATGAATCACCATGTTGCTAACATGATTTAACATGTTACTCGCATTAATCACCATGTTACTAGCATGAATTAGCATGTTACTAACATGATTTAACATGTTATTAGCATGAACCACCATGTTTATAGCATGTTACTAGCATGAATTAGCATGTTTGCTATGAATCACCATGTTGCTAACATGATTTAACATGTTACTAGCATTAATCACCATGTTACTAGCATTAATTAACATGTTACTAACATGATTTAACATGTTATTAGCATGAACCACCATGTTTCTAGCATTTGTTACTAGCATGAATTAGCATGTTTGCTATGAATCACCATGTTGCTAACATGATTTAACATGTTACTAGCATGAATTAGCGTGTTACTAACATGATTTAACATGTTATTAGCATGAACCACCATGTTTCTAGCATGTTACTAGCATTAATTAGCATGTTTGCTATGAATCACCATGTTGCTAACATGATTTAACATGTTACTAGCATTAATCACCATGTTACTAGCATGAATTAGCATGTTACTAACATGATTTAACATGTTATTAGCATGAACCACCATGTTTCTAGCATGTTACTAGCATGAATTAGCATGTTTGCTATGAATCACCATGTTGCTAACATGATTTAACATGTTACTAGCATTAATCACCATGTTACTAGCATGAATTAACATGTTACTAACATGATTTAACATGTTATTAGCATGAACCACCATGTTTCTAGCATGTTACTAGCATGAATTAGCATGTTTGCTATGAATCACCATGTTGCTAACATGATTTAACATGTTACTAGCATTAATCACCATGTTACTAGCATGAATTAGCGTGTTACTAACATGATTTAACATGTTATTAGCATGAACCACCATGTTTCTAACATGTTTACTAGCATGAATTAGCATGTTTGCTATGAATCACCATGTTGCTAACATGATTTAACATGTTACTAGCATGAATTAGCATGTTGCTAGTATGATTGAACATGTGACTACATTAATCACCATGTTTACTAGCATGAATTAGCATGTTGCTTGCATGTTTTAACATGTTACTAGCATGAATTAGCATGTTGCTTGCATGTTTTAACATGTTACTAGCATGAATTAGCATGTTGCTTGCATGTTTTAACATGTTACTAGCATTAATCACCATGTTACTAACATTACTTAGCATGTTACTAACATGATATAACGTTATTAGCATGAATCAGCATGTTTTGCTAGCATGTTTTAACATGAATTAGCATGTTGATTGCATGTTACTTCTACCATGTTTCAACACGCTGCTAACATGTTTTAACATATTGCTAGCATGGTTTAACATGAATTAGCATGTTGCTAACATGATTTTGCATGTTGCTAGTATGCTACTTTCCTCTGTTAAGTGATTCTGTTGTTCGTAGCCTCCAGCGTCGTGTCCGTTTGTTGGGTGTTGAATAATGTGTGTGTGATGACATGCGTGTGTTTTCTCATGACACAGGCCTCCAGTCTGTCTCTGACCCACAATCCTAGTGGATAAACAGAAGGAAAACGCTGAAACGCCGCTGGACGGAGAGAGAGAGCGACTTTGTGAGTACCAGCCGCACTTATCAAGTCAAGTGTATTGATTGTAAATAAATATGCACACACACTTCATAATCAAAGCACCAAAATGTTAATTCATGCTAAAACATGCTAGCAACATGGTGATTCATGCTAATTAATGCCAAAACATGCTATCAACATGGTGATTCATGCTAATAACATGCTAATTAATGTCAAACATGCTAGCAACATAGTGATTCATGCTAATAACATGCTAATTAATGCCAAAACATGCTAGCAACATGGTGATTCATATCAAAATGTTAATTCATGCTAAAACATGCTAGCAACATGGTGATTCATGCTAATTAATGCCAAAACATGCTATCAACATGGTGATTCATGCTAATAACATGCTAATTAATGTCAAACATGCTAGCAACATAGTGATTCATGCTAATAACATGCTAATTAATGCCAAAACATGCTAGCAACATGGTGATTCATATCAAAATGTTAATTCATGCTAAAACATGCTAGCAACATGGTGATTCATGCTAATTAATGCCAAAAAATGCTAGCAAAATGCCATCATGGTAATTCAATACCATCACCATGTTGTTAGTATGTTTTGAAATTTAATTAGCATGTTATTAGCATTGAATTACCATGTTGCTAGCATGTTTTGGCATTTAATTAGCATGTTGATATGAATCATCATGTTGCTAACATGAATTAGCATTTTACTAACATGATTTAACATGTTATTAGCATGACTCACCATGTTGCTAGCATGAATTAGCATGTTGCTTGCATGTTTTAACATGTTACTAGCATGAATCACCATGTTGCTAGCATGAATTAGCATGTTACTAACATGATTTAACATGTTATTAGCATGAACCACCATGTTTATAGCATGTTACTAGCATGAATTAGCATGTTTGCTATGAATCACCATGTTGCTAACATGATTTAACATGTTACTCGCATTAATCACCATGTTACTAGCATGAATTAGCATGTTACTAACATGATTTAACATGTTATTAGCATGAACCACCATGTTTATAGCATGTTACTAGCATGAATTAGCATGTTTGCTATGAATCACCATGTTGCTAACATGATTTAACATGTTACTAGCATTAATCACCATGTTACTAGCATGAATTAGTGTGTTACTAACATGATTTAACATGTTATTAGCATGAACCACCATGTTTATAGCATGTTACTAGCATTAATTAGCATGTTTGCTATGAATCACCATGTTGCTAACATGATTTAACATGTTACTAGCATGAATCACCATGTTGCTATCATGAATTAACATGATTTAACATGTTATTAGCATGAACCACCATGTTTCTAGCATTTTACTAGCATGAATTAGCATGTTTGCTATGAATCACCATGTTGCTAACATGATTTAACATGTTACTCGCATTAATCACCATGTTACTAGCATGAATTAGCATGTTACTAACATGATTTAACATGTTATTAGCATGAACCACCATGTTTATAGCATGTTACTAGCATGAATTAGCATGTTTGCTATGAATCACCATGTTGCTAACATGATTTAACATGTTACTAGCATTAATCACCATGTTACTAGCATGAATTAGTGTGTTACTAACATGATTTAACATGTTATTAGCATGAACCACCATGTTTCTAGCATGTTACTAGCATTAATTAGCATGTTTGCTATGAATCACCATGTTGCTAACATGATTTAACATGTTACTAGCATGAATCACCATGTTGCTATCATGAATTAACATGATTTAACATGTTATTAGCATGAACCACCATGTTTCTAGCATTTTACTAGCATGAATTAGCATGTTTGCTATGAATCACCATGTTGCTAACATGATTTAACATGTTACTCGCATTAATCACCATGTTACTAGCATGAATTAGCATGTTACTAACATGATTTAACATGTTATTAGCATGAACCACCATGTTTATAGCATGTTACTAGCATGAATTAGCATGTTTGCTATGAATCACCATGTTGCTAACATGATTTAACATGTTACTAGCATTAATCACCATGTTACTAGCATTAATTAACATGTTACTAACATGATTTAACATGTTATTAGCATGAACCACCATGTTTCTAGCATTTGTTACTAGCATGAATTAGCATGTTTGCTATGAATCACCATGTTGCTAACATGATTTAACATGTTACTAGCATGAATTAGCGTGTTACTAACATGATTTAACATGTTATTAGCATGAACCACCATGTTTCTAGCATGTTACTAGCATTAATTAGCATGTTTGCTATGAATCACCATGTTGCTAACATGATTTAACATGTTACTAGCATTAATCACCATGTTACTAGCATGAATTAGCATGTTACTAACATGATTTAACATGTTATTAGCATGAACCACCATGTTTCTAGCATGTTACTAGCATGAATTAGCATGTTTGCTATGAATCACCATGTTGCTAACATGATTTAACATGTTACTAGCATTAATCACCATGTTACTAGCATGAATTAACATGTTACTAACATGATTTAACATGTTATTAGCATGAACCACCATGTTTCTAGCATGTTACTAGCATGAATTAGCATGTTTGCTATGAATCACCATGTTGCTAACATGATTTAACATGTTACTAGCATTAATCACCATGTTACTAGCATGAATTAGCGTGTTACTAACATGATTTAACATGTTATTAGCATGAACCACCATGTTTCTAACATGTTTACTAGCATGAATTAGCATGTTTGCTATGAATCACCATGTTGCTAACATGATTTAACATGTTACTAGCATGAATTAGCATGTTGCTAGTATGATTGAACATGTGACTACATTAATCACCATGTTTACTAGCATGAATTAGCATGTTGCTTGCATGTTTTAACATGTTACTAGCATGAATTAGCATGTTGCTTGCATGTTTTAACATGTTACTAGCATGAATTAGCATGTTGCTTGCATGTTTTAACATGTTACTAGCATTAATCACCATGTTACTAACATTACTTAGCATGTTACTAACATGATATAACGTTATTAGCATGAATCAGCATGTTTTGCTAGCATGTTTTAACATGAATTAGCATGTTGATTGCATGTTACTTCTACCATGTTTCAACACGCTGCTAACATGTTTTAACATATTGCTAGCATGGTTTAACATGAATTAGCATGTTGCTAACATGATTTTGCATGTTGCTAGTATGCTACTTTCCTCTGTTAAGTGATTCTGTTGTTCGTAGCCTCCAGCGTCGTGTCCGTTTGTTGGGTGTTGAATAATGTGTGTGTGATGACATGCGTGTGTTTTCTCATGACACAGGCCTCCAGTCTGTCTCTGACCCACAATCCTAGTGGATAAACAGAAGGAAAACGCTGAAACGCCGCTGGACGGAGAGAGAGAGCGACTTTGTGAGTACCAGCCGCACTTATCAAGTCAAGTGTATTGATTGTAAATAAATATGCACACACACTTCATAATCAAAGCACCAAAATGTTAATTCATGCTAAAACATGCTAGCAACATGGTGATTCATGCTAATTAATGCCAAAACATGCTATCAACATGGTGATTCATGCTAATAACATGCTAATTAATGTCAAACATGCTAGCAACATAGTGATTCATGCTAATAACATGCTAATTAATGCCAAAACATGCTAGCAACATGGTGATTCATATCAAAATGTTAATTCATGCTAAAACATGCTAGCAACATGGTGATTCATGCTAATTAATGCCAAAACATGCTATCAACATGGTGATTCATGCTAATAACATGCTAATTAATGTCAAACATGCTAGCAACATAGTGATTCATGCTAATAACATGCTAATTAATGCCAAAACATGCTAGCAACATGGTGATTCATATCAAAATGTTAATTCATGCTAAAACATGCTAGCAACATGGTGATTCATGCTAATTAATGCCAAAAAATGCTAGCAAAATGCCATCATGGTAATTCAATACCATCACCATGTTGTTAGTATGTTTTGAAATTTAATTAGCATGTTATTAGCATTGAATTACCATGTTGCTAGCATGTTTTGGCATTTAATTAGCATGTTTTTAGCATGGGTCACCATGTTGTTAGCATGTTTTGGCATTAATTAGCATGTTATTAGCATGAATCACCATGTTGCTAGCATGTTTTGGCTTTAATTAGCATGTTTTTAGCATGAATCACCATGTTGCTAGCTTGTTTGACATTAATTAGCATGTTATTAGCATGAATCACCATGTTGTTAACATGTTTTGGCATTATTTAGCATGTTATTAGCATGAATCTCCATGTTGTTAGCATGTTTTGGCATTTAATTAGCATGTTATTTGCATTGAATCACCATGTTGTTAACATGTTTTGGCATTATTTAGCATGTTATTAGCATGAATCTCCATGTTGTTAACATGTTTTGGCATTTAATTAGCATGTTATTTGCATTGAATCACCATGTTGTTAACATGTTTTGGCATTATTTAGCATGTTATTAGCATGAATCTCCATGTTGTTAACATGTTTTGGCATTTAATTAGCATGTTATTTGCATTGAATCACCATGTTGCTAGCATGTTTTGGCTTTAATTAGCATGTTTTTAGCATGAATCACCATGTTGCTAGCTTGTTTGACATTAATTAGCATGTTATTAGCATGAATCTCCATGTTGCTAGCATGTTTGCCATTAATTAGCATGTTATTAGCATGAATCACCATGTTGTTAGTATGTTTTGAAATTTAATTAGCATGTTATTAGCATTGAATTACCATGTTGCTAGCATGTTTTGGCATTTAATTAGCATGTTTTTAGCATGGGTCACCATGTTGTTAGCATGTTTTGGCATTAATTAGCATGTTATTAGCATGAATCACCATGTTGCTAGCATGTTTTGGCTTTAATTAGCATGTTTTTAGCATGAATCACCATGTTGCTAGCTTGTTTGACATTAATTAGCATGTTATTAGCATGAATCACCATGTTGTTAACATGTTTTGGCATTATTTAGCATGTTATTAGCATGAATCTCCATGTTGTTAGCATGTTTTGGCATTTAATTAGCATGTTATTTGCATTGAATCACCATGTTGTTAACATGTTTTGGCATTATTTAGCATGTTATTAGCATGAATCTCCATGTTGTTAACATGTTTTGGCATTTAATTAGCATGTTATTTGCATTGAATCACCATGTTGCTAGCATGTTTTGGCTTTAATTAGCATGTTTTTAGCATGAATCACCATGTTGCTAGCTTGTTTGACATTAATTAGCATTTTATTAGCATGAATCACCATGTTGCTAGCATGTTTTGGCTTTAATTAGCATGTTTTTAGCATGAATCACCATGTTGCTAGCTTGTTTGACATTAATTAGCATGTTATTAGCATGAATCTCCATGTTGTTAGCATGTTTTGGCATTTAATTAGCATGTTATTTGCATTGAATCACCATGTTGTTAACATGTTTTGGCATTATTTAGCATGTTATTAGCATGAATCTCCATGTTGTTAGCATGTTTTGGCATTTAATTAGCATGTTATTAGCATGAATCTCCATGTTGTTAACATGTTTTGGCATTATTTAGCATGTTATTAGCATGAATCTCCATGTTGTTAACATGTTTTGGCATTTAATTAGCATGTTATTTGCATTGAATCACCATGTTGCTAGCATGTTTTGGCTTTAATTAGCATGTTTTTAGCATGAATCACCATGTTGCTAGCTTGTTTGACATTAATTAGCATTTTATTAGCATGAATCACCATGTTGCTAGCATGTTTTGGCTTTAATTAGCATGTTTTTAGCATGAATCACCATGTTGCTAGCTTGTTTGACATTAATTAGCATGTTATTAGCATGAATCACCATGTTGTTAACATGTTTTGGCATTATTTAGCATGTTATTAGCATGAATCTCCATGTTGCTAGCATGTTTGCCATTAATTAGCATGTTATTAGCATGAATCACCATGTTGCTAGCATGTTTGACATTAATTAGCATGTTATTAGCATGAATCACCATGTTGCTGGCTTGTTTGACATTAATTAGCATGTTATTAGCATGAATCACCATGTTTAATAGCATTTTTTGGCATTAATTAGCATGAATCACCATGTTGCTAGCATGTTTTAGCATGAATTAACATTTTGATATGAATCACCATGTTGCTAGCATGTTTTGGCATTAATTAGCATGTTATTAGCATGAATCACCATGTTGTTAGTATGTTTTGGCATTTAATTAGCATGTTATTAGCATTGAATTACCATGTTGCTAGCATGTTTTGGCATTAATTAACATGTTTTTAGCATGGGTCACCATGTTGTTAGCATGTTTTGGCATTTAATTAGCATGTTATTAGCATGAATCACCATGTTGTTAGCATGTTTTGGCATTTAATTAGCATGTTATTAGCATGAATCACCATGTTGTTAGCATGTTTTGGCATTTAATTAGCATGTTATTAGCATGAATCACCATGTTGTTAGCATGTTTTGGCATTTAATTAGCATGTTATTAGCATTGAATCACCATGTTGTTAGCATTTTTTGGCATTTAATTAGCATGTTATTAGCATTGAATCACCATGTTGCTAGCATTTTTTGGCATTTAATTAGCATGTTATTAGCATTGAATCACCATGTTGTTAGCATTTTTTGGCATTTAATTAGCATGTTATTAGCATTGAATCACCATGTTGCTAGCATGTTTTGGCATTAATTAACATGTTTTGGCATTAATTAACATGTTTTGGCATTTAATTAGCATGTTGCTAGCATGTTTTATCATGAAATAACATGTTGCTACCATTATTTGCATATTGCTATCATGTTTAAGCATGTTTGTTAACATGAATGAGAAGGATGCTAGCATTCTGCTAGCTGGGTTTTAACATGTTGAATCAAGAAAAAACATGTTGCTAGCATGAATTAGCACTTTTGATCAATTTATATATATATATATATATATATATTTTTTTTTTTTTTTTTTTTTTTTTTTGTTAAATTTACTTTTGCAATTTACAATGTAATGTGTCCTTGCTGAATAAAAGAAAATTCTACTTACCTTAACTTTTGAATTTCCGTTTCCACAGAAATATGACTGATAATAATCATAAATGTTCATCATGAGAGTGATCAGTGAAGGGTCATGTGACTCTGAAGACTGGAGTAATGATGATAAACTCAACTTTGATCACATGATATAAATTACATTTGACTATATTCATACAGAGATAAACTTGGTGAGGCTTTTAAAACATTAAAAAAATCATAATTATTCCAGTGTTTTGGCCGGTGGTGTGTGTGTGTGTGTAGGTGTTTATCATGAAGTAAGACAGCTAGAAGACTTTAGTCACACTTCGGTCTCGTAACATTAATCTCACACACACACACACACACACAGCTTGTTTTTGCTCTTCTGCTGCGCTCTGCTCATTTTTCACGGACTAAAGTCGCGTATTTAAATGTGTTTAGATATGACGGATGAATCACCCGCAAACGCTGCTCTGTGTGTGTGTGTGTGTGTGTGTGTGTGTGCTAATATCTTCAGCCGATGAGCACACTGAGGTGTTTATCAGAGCACACACACACACACACACACACACTACAGCGTGTAAAGTGCTCTTTGTTTGGGCCTCTCATGTTCCATTAGTGTTGCCATTGTTTGTGCTGAATGAAAGCCGCTCATGTGCGGCGCTAGTGCTACGCTAGTGCTCCCTAGATATCCATCTGAACATGCTAATTGAGCCGAATGTTGATTTCAGAGGCGAATGCGGTTGTTTTTCAGGAGTGGCCGTGATGTAATGAGCGGCGGCCGCTGGGTTTGTGGGACCCCGGGGACTCTCTGAGATATTTACTATAGCTAAAACCTTTAAAACACGCTCGCGCCTCGAAATAGCATCAGCGCTAACTGAAGTAAACGTATTGTGGTTCAGCTTGTTGCCAAGGTAACATTTCCCATTTTCATTTAGTTTAACTTGATGAGACTTAAATAACCAAAACTAAAAAAATAATAAAAAATACAAAAACACGCCAAATGTACAAAAACTTCCACTAAAACTACACAAGTAAAGATCGTAGACTAACTTTGAGTTGGCTTGAAAAAGCCTAGCCAGAAAGTTTGAAGTTGTTTAAGTTTTAGTTTAGTAGATAGATTTAGCATGAATTAGCATGTTGATAGCATGCTGCTAGTATTTTTGTACATGTTATTAGCATGAATCAGCATGTTGTTAGCATTAATTATCATGTTGCTAACATGATTTAACATTTTGCTTGCATGTTTAAACATTTTGTTACCATTAATTTGCATATTACTAGCATGTTTTAACACATTGTTAACATGATTTAACATATTGCTAATTGTTATCATGAATTAACATGTTGATAGCATGCTGCTAACATGCTGCCATCATGTTTTGACATGTCATTAGCACGAATCAGCATGTTGTTAGCATTAATTATCATGTTGCTAACATGATTTAACATTTTGCTTGCATGTTTTAGCATTTTGTTAGCATTAATTTGCATATTACTAGCTTGTTTTAACACATTGTTAACATGATTTAACATATTGCTAATTGTTATCATGAATTAGCATGTTGATAGCATGCTGTTAACATGCTGCTATCATGTTTTGACATGTTATTAACACGAATCAGCATGTTGTTAGCATTAATTATCATGTTTTGCTAACATGATTTAGCATATTGCTTACATGCTGCTAGTATTTTTGTACATGTAATTAGCATGAATCAGCATGTTAGCATTAATTATCATGTTGCTAACATGATTTAACATTTTGCTTGCATGTTTAAACATTTTGTTACCATTAATTTGCATATTACTAGCATGTTTTAACACATTGTTAACATGATTTAACATATTGCTAATTGTTATCATGAATTAACATGTTGATAGCATGCTGCTAACATGCTGCCATCATGTTTTGACATGTCATTAGCACGAATCAGCATGTTGTTAGCATTAATTATCATGTTGATAACATGATTTAACATTTTGCTTGCATGTTTTAGCATGTTGTTAGCATTAATTTCCATATTACTAGCATTTTTAACACATTGTTAACATGATTTAACATATTGCTAATTGTTATCATGAATTAACATGTTGTTAGCATGCTGTTAACATGCTGCTATCATGTTTTGACATGTTATTAGCACGAATCAGCATGTTGTTAGCATTAATTATCATGTTGCTAACATGATTTAGCAGTTTGCTATCATGTTTTAACACATTGTTAGCATTTATTTGCATATTGCTAGCATGAATTAGCATGTTGATAGCAATGCTGCTAACATGCTGCTAGCATTTTTTTACCTTGTTATTTGCACGAATCAGCATGTTGTTAGCATGAATTATCATGTTTGTTAACATGATTTAGCTTTTTGTTAAAATGCATGCTAGCATTTTTTAACATGTTATTAGCACAAATCAGCATGTTGTTAGCATGAATTATCATGTTGCTAACATGATTTAACATTTTGCTATCATGTTTTAACACATTGTTAACATATTGCGAATTGCTATCATGAATTAGTGTGTTTTGCTAGCATGATTTAGTATTTTGTTTGCCTGAATTAGAAAGTTTGGGAACATGACTTAGCACATTGTTAGCATTTATCTTTGCATATTGCTAACATGTTATTAGCACAAATCAGCATGTTGTTAGCCTGAATTAGATTAGTCATTAGTTTGCTAACATGATTTAACATTTTGTTAGCATGAATTGGCATTTTCCCAGCATGAATTAGCACGTTTTAACACACTTCTAACATGAATAAGCATGTTGATAGCATGATTTAACATGTTGTTAGCATTTTATAGCATGTATTAGCATGTTGATGGAATGCTGCTACCATGTTTTAACGCGCTGCTAACAGGTTTTAACATGTTACTAGCCTGTTTTAACAAGACGTCTACCAAGATGTAACATGTTATTAGCACGAATCACCATGTGGTTTGCATTAATTATCAAGTTGTTAACAAGATTTAGCATTTTTTAGCACATGTTGTTCGCATTAATTAGCACATTTGCTAGCATGTTTTAACATTTTATTAGAATAAATTAGCGTTAGCATGTTTTGCCACATTGATAGCATGTTTTACCTTTGTTAGCATTAGTTTGCATATTGCTAGCATGTTTTACCACATTTGCTAACATGTTACGTTAGCCCGCTGTTAACATTAATTAACATATTGCTAACATTTTGTGCCACATTGCTGGCATGTTTTAACATTTTGTTAACATGAATTAGCATATTGCTAGCATGTTTTTCCACATTGTTAGCATGTTTTAGCATGATAGATGGATAGATCTCTATCAGTGAATGTGAAACATTGAGTTAAACGTGCAATTCTGAAGACTCAGTATTTGCTAGCGTGAATAGCGTATGCTCACAGTAATAACTGTTCATGAGCACGAGTTTCTGTTGAGCGTCAGCTGCATTGTGGGTAATGATACTGTGATGTCTTCAGACCGCGAGTTACCCACAATGCACCGCGGCATCAATAAATAACGTGGATTACCGACTTACCTCTCTTTAATTTAGGCTGTTGGTGTGTTTGATAATTGTGCTCATCTTTTACTCAATGCGTTTCCGTGGGTGTCATGGTTACCCGTGTCCGTGTGTGTTGATTATTATGGGATGGATGGCGTGTTTTCACAGTAGCTGTAGTTTGTATTATGAGGTTTCTTCATGTCAGAGGTGAGATCTAGTTATTTATTCATTACGAGTCTCATGGGGCCGCCCGCAACTCACTGTATTGTCTATACTGTACGCCGATAGTGTGTGAGTGTGTGTGTGTGTGTGTGTGTGTGTGTGTGTGTGACGGTTGGAGTGAGTTAATGTCCACTCAGTCCGTCCAGAAGCAGCTCCTCCGAGAGAAGAGCTCAGATCACTCAAATGAAGAGGAATTAGATGAAGTGATAGTTATTCATCTTACACTCCAGCAGTGTGTGTGTGTGTGTGTGTGAGAGAGTGTGTGTGTGTGAGAGAGAGTGTGTGTGTGTGTGTGTGTGTGTGTGTGTGTGTGTAAGAGAGAGAGAGAAAGAGAGAGAGAGAGAGAGTTAGTGTTGTCTCAGTGAAAGTTCATTGGTTAATTAAAGCGCATTGACAGTGAGTCTGAAAACACTTCAGTGAGTGTGAGCCCCGCAGGGTCGACTGTCTGCAGACGTGTGTGTGTGTGTGTGTGTGTGTGTGTGTGTGTGTTTCAATCTTGAGTCTCCAGCTGACCTCACGCGTGCTGTGATCTTAATTAACAGCACAAACGTCCACATTTAATGTCTGGGGTTAAAGGTCACGTCCACATCTGGAGCCCTTCGTGTAGTAAAACTTCTCATGATAGTTTTGTTCAGTCGGTCAATGTCGGCCATTTTATGCAATATCAATAGAAGTTCATCTGAAGGGTTCACCATTTCAGCTCGTGTGTGTGTGTGTGTGTGTGTGTGTGTGTGTGTGTGTGTGTGTGCGTGCGTGCGTGCGTGCGTGCGTATGTGCGTGCGTGCGTGTGTGTGTGCGTGTGTGTTTATAGTTGCTTATTTAGGAATAGGTCACAAGTCATCAATGACTGTAAAATAATGATCTATTCATTTTTCTTACTGTTATTGTTATTGTTAAGTTAAACTAAAGCTATTAATTAAACATGTTCAGTAATTGAAATAAAACTATACAAAACTATGAAATAAAATTAAATAATGAAATTAAACTAAATAAATAAAATACAAATAATAAAATAAATCTAAATAAAATAAAATAATTAAATAAAATAAGAAAATACATGAAAAACTTAAAGTTGAAAAATATTTTCCCTCGACGACTAACTCAAAACTTTAAGTTTTATTACTAAAACTATAACTACAATTAAAATAAATGAAAGCTAAATATAAATATTAAACAAAAACTAATGCATGACAAAATGAATAAAATTAAAATGAAAACTGAAAATATAAAGGTAAAAGCAGATTCTAAATATTAATAATTATACTAGAGAAATGAAACAAAACAAAATAAAACAATAAAATGAAATGAAACAATAAAATAATTAAATTAAATTAAATAATGAAATGAAACAATATAAAATAATAACAATAAATAAAATAATTAAATAAAATAAAAATACATAAATTACTAAATAATAAAATAATAATAAAATTCTAAATTATAAAATACTTAAAAATGTAAAGAAAAATGAGAACAGTTTTGTTTCTAAAACTATAACCGCAAGCTAAATAAAAATATTAAACACAAACTAATAAAAATAACAGAAGTGCATGACACCCGTCACTTTTAAGGTTGAAAATATATGAATAATATAATAATAAAACGCATTATTGTTGTGTGGAAAACCTCAGATCAGAGATTCCCCCAATCCCGCGCCTCCTTCTCCTGCAGTTTCAGGCAAAATTATTCATGTCTGTGTGAGACGGACTCATCAGAGAGCAGAGCGGGTCTCAACGGGAGCCAATCACAGAGTGTGTGTGTGTGTGTGTGTGAGAGCCTCCAGTGCTTCCTCTGAGTGTCCAGTGAGTGTGAGACGTGAAGCCGTCTGAGGGCAGTAATGAAGCGCCTCTTAATGTCAGAGCGGTGACATCGAGCATCAGCTTCTACAGCTAAAGGGAAATTAGTGTGTGTTATTAACGTTATTAATCCTTTATTTAGGCCACGCCCACACCGGGGGGGAACACAAAAAAAACGCCCTCCATTGACTTTGCATTGCGTGAAGCGGCATCCTTGTCATTTCGGACTTATAACAAAAACAGAACAATGTCTAAAAGCTGATATGTGACAAAGTGTACAGCAAACAAGCTAAAAAACACAAGTTTTTATAAGCTGTCGACCCAAAAAAACGAGAGTTTAAGGAGACAAAAGTGGATAAAGGCAGTAAAACGTGACGCTTCAGCTGAAGAATGGGGACATTTTGGGATCCTGACACTCAGTATGTCTCAGTGTGTGTATGTGTGTAGTAAATATGTTGTCACTGTTAAGTCAAATATCCAAATGTCAGGTTTATATGTTATATTTCCTGTCTCTGATTACGTTCCCCTGTAGTGTGTGTACTTCTCAGTGTAATATAATGTGTCTCAATGGCCTGAATCCACTTTTTTGTCCTTAAACGCTCGTTTTTTGGGTCAATAGCTTATAAGAACGTCTGTTTTTTTGTTTGTGGGTTTTGTTTAGCTTGTTTGCTGTACACTTTGTCACATATCAGCTTTTAGACATTGTTCTGTTTTTTGTTATAAGTCCGAAATGACAAAGAAACCGCTTCACGCAATGCAAAGTCAATGGAGGGCGGTCGATTGTTTTCCCCCCGGTGGGCGTGGCCTTCAGATTATGACGCGTGCCGCTCTGTCTCTATTAGCATCTCATTAGAAAAATGACCAAAGACACTTTCAATATTTTTCCTATTTAAAACTTGACTCTTCTACAGTTACATCGTGTGCTAAGACCAACTGAAAATGAAAAGTTGTGATTTTCTACACCTATATGGCTAGGAACTACTTTCTCATTCCTGCGTAATAGTCGCGGATCTTCACGGCCGTACCATGGCTGCAGCGGCGCAATGATTGGTTGATATTCTGTGGAACATGGTGGTAGTTACACCTTC
This sequence comes from Gobio gobio, assembly GCF_949357685.1. NCBI lineage: Eukaryota > Metazoa > Chordata > Actinopteri > Cypriniformes > Gobionidae > Gobio > Gobio gobio. The sequence continues at coordinate 2,320,852 of NC_137101.1, read as the reverse complement.
GACTTACTATCACAGCCTTTTACAACACACAGAACCATGGCTAATCACAGCTAAAGCCACAACACACACAACCATGGCTAATCACAGCTAAAGCCACAACACACACAACCATGGCTAATCACAGCTAAAGCCACAACACACACAACCATGGCTAATCACACAGCTAAATCCACAACACACACAACCATGGCTAATCACAGCTAAAGCCACAACACACACAACCATGGCTAATCACAGCTAAAGCCACAACACACAGAACCATGGCTAATCACACAGCTAAATCCACAACACACACAACCATGGCTAATCACAGCTAAATCCACAACACACACAACCATGGCTAATCACAGCTAAAGCCACAACACACACAACCATGGCTAATCACAGCTAAATCCACAACACACACAACCATGGCTAATCACAGCTAAAGCCACAACACACACAACCATGGCTAATCACAGCTAAATCCACAACACACACAACCATGGCTAATCACAGCTAAATCCACAACACACACAACCATGGCTAATCACAGCTAAAGCCACAACACACACAACCATGGCTAATCACAGCTAAATCCACAACACACACAACCATGGCTAATCACAGCTAAAGCCACAACACACACAACCATGGCTAATCACAGCTAAAGCCACAACACACACAACCATGGCTAATCACACAGCTAAATCCACAACACACACAACCATGGCTAATCACACAGCTAAATCCACAACACACACAACCATGGCTAATCACAGCTAAAGCCACAACACACACAACCATGGCTAATCACACAGCTAAATCCACAACACACACAACCATGGCTAATCACAGCTAAATCCACAACACACACAACCATGGCTAATCACAGCTAAAGCCACAACACACACAACCATGGCTAATCACAGCTAAATCCACAACACACACAACCATGGCTAATCACAGCTAAATCCACAACACACACAACCATGGCTAATCACAGCTAAAGCCACAACACACACAACCATGGCTAATCACAGCTAAAGCCACAACACACACAACCATGGCTAATCACAGCTAAATCCACAACACACAGAACCATGGCTAATCACAGCTAAATCCACAACACACACAACCATGGCTAATCACACAGCTAAATCCACAACACAATTTGTCGGCTGCAAGCCTGAAACTTTCTCTGCAACTACACAAACTTAGTGCCGGTCACATTGAAAGTTCCCAAGCTGGGCTACTTTCAGACGCTGTAATATCATTGCGCCGCTGCAGCCATGGTACGGCCGCGAAGATCCGCGACTATTACGCAGGAATGAGAAAGTAGTTCTAGCCATATAGGTGTAGAAAATCACAACTTTTCATTTTCAGTTGGTCTTAGCACACGATGTAACTGTAGAAGAGTCAAGTTTTAAATAGGAAAAATATTGAAAGTGTCTTTGGTCATTTTTTGAATGTGATGCTAATGGACTGATCAGAATCAATGATGTATGCTAAGCTATGCTAAAAGTGCTACCGCCAGATACAAAGATCGGCTGAATGGATTCAAAAACGGTAAAACTCAACTATTTAACTCTAGTCGACTTGTAAAATGAGCCTATTTTCAAAAAAAGTGAAGTGTTCCTTTAATCCAAACTTAACCCTGTGCTCGCCGGCACACCTGAAGATTAGAGCTAACCTTCCCAACACATGAGCACGCTCCTCCAGCAGCATTCTGGGTAACCGTCAGCTTCTGTCATGTGCAGGTTGTGATGTCAGTCACCTTACAGACACTTACTGGATTGAGACGCATTCATCCGTTATCATGGTAACATGATTTCACATTTATGGGTTTCAATGACTCACTCATAAAGACTTGTTTCATTACTGGATGAATCAGTGTTTTTGAACAAATCTCTTGAATGAATGATTCAATGACTCACTCATAAAGACTTCACTTGTTTCATTACTGGATGAATCTGTGTTTTTGAACAAATCTCTTCAATGAATGATTCAATGACTCACTCATAAAGACTTCACTTGTTTAATTACTGGATGAATCAGCGTTTTTAAACAAATCTCTTGAGTGAATGATTCAATGACTCACTCATAAAGACTTGTTTCATTACTGGATGAATCAGTGTTTTTGAACAAATCTCTTGAGTGAATGATTCAATGACTCACTCCTTAAGTCTTCACTTGTTTAATTACCGGATGAATCAGTGTTTTTGAACAAATCTCTTGAGTGAATGATTCAATGACTCACTCGTAAAGACTTCACTCGTTTCATTACTGGATGAATCATTGTTTTTGAATGAATCTCTTGAGTGAATGATTCAATGACTCACTCATAAAGACTTGTTTCATTACTGGATGAATCATTGTTTTTGAATGAATCTCTTGAATGAATGATTCAATGACTCACTCATAAAGACTTGTTTCATTACTGGATGAATCATTGTTTTTGAACAAATCTCTTGAGTGAATGATTCAATGACTCACTCATAAAGACTTCACTTGTTTCATTACTGGATGAATCTGTGTTTTTGAACAAATCTCTTCAATGAATGATTCAATGACTCACTCATAAAGACTTCACTTGTTTAATTACTGGATGAATCAGCGTTTTTAAACAAATCTCTTGAGTGAATGATTCAATGACTCACTCATAAAGACTTGTTTCATTACTGGATGAATCAGTGTTTTTGAACAAATCTCTTGAGTGAATGATTCAATGACTCACTCCTTAAGTCTTCACTTGTTTAATTACCGGATGAATCAGCGTTTTTGAACAAATCTCTTGAATGAATGATTCAATGACTCACTCGTAAAGACTTCACTCGTTTCATTACTGGATGAATCAGCGTTTTTAAATGAATCTCTCTAATGAATGATTCAAAGGGTTTGAATCCAGGTTTATCAAACACAAGATCTGAATGAATCACCTGCTTCTGTGTCCTAACACAGCTCAGATCTCATTGTTCGTTCACAGAGAGCCGTGAGAGAAGGACGCAGTCACGAAATTGTGAATTGTTTGTTAATGCACACGCTTCCATCCGTCTCTTCTGATCATCTCGCTCTCCGTAACAAAGCGCAGCTCTTCTGTCTCTCTCTCGGTCCGCCTGTCTCTCTCTCTCTCTCTCTCTCTCTGAGTGCTTTTTAAATAACATCACCTCAATTATCGCTCACAGACGGGCCGCTCTAAAAGCCTGAGCCGCAGTCAATCGCAGTCGATGCTTTCCAGAGAGATCCACACACACACTTCATACACACTGCGTTTTGTCTGTTGTGTCTCTTTCTGAGTCTGAGAGAGACACTCTGTTTTAAACCCTGTCTAGTGCACTACATAGGCCTCTGAGTAAAACACAGCTTGATGAGTGAATTATCTGAGACTCGACTGACAGCTGATGTGAAGGAAGTTTCCCATTAGCATGTCAGTAAACTAATGCATTAACTCAATGAACCTCCGTTTCAAAACGTCCCATTTTTATCATCTGTCAGGCTTTACTAAATTAAATATGCATAAATACTGTGCGAAACTATCATTAGATTGAAGGTATTACAGACATTTTTTCACTGAGCTTGTTGCAATGCATTCTGGGATCGATACATGAGACACATGAAGCCTTTATAAATGGTCTATGTAGGCGGATATTAATGATCTATAGACGCTTCATCTCAGACACTTTCCCACATTAATGAACAAGTAAATATGAGAGACCGTCACACTGAGGTCATCAGGTCAGTGATCAATAACCAATCACGGGTGAATGTATAATCAATAACGCATCCTCTAGTGTGTGACTCACTCTCGACATGTCCGGCCCACTGACGCCTGTTTACTTCTTTTTCATTTTCTCCAAAGCTATGGATGAATCCGTGTTTTTTAATGAATCTCTTGAGTGAATGATTCAATGACTCACTCATAAAGACTTCACTTGTTTCATTACTGGATGAATCAGCGTTTCTGAACGAATCTCTTGAGTGAATGATTCAATGACTCACTCATAAAGACTTCACTTGTTTCATTACTGGATGAATCAGTGCTTTTTAACGAATCTCTTGAGTGAATGATTCAATGACTCACTCATAAAGACTTCACTTGTTTCCTTACTGGATGAATCAGCATTTTTTAACGAATCTCTTGAATGAATGATTCAATGACTCACTCATGAAGACTTCACTTGTTTCATTACTGGATGAATCAGAGTTTTTGAACAAATCTCTTGAATGAATGATTCAATGACTCACTCATAAAGACTTCACTTGTTTCATTACTGGATGAATCTGTGTTTCTGAACAAATCTCTTGAATTAATGATTCAATGACTCACTCATAAAGACTTCACTTGTTTCATTACTGGATGAATCAGTGTTTTTGAACAAATCTCTTGAATGAATGATTCAATGACTCACTCATAAAGACTTCACTTGTTTCCTTACTGGATGAATCAGCATTTTTTAACGAATCTCTTGAATGAATGATTCAATGACTCACTCATGAAGACTTCACTTGTTTCATTACTGGATGAATCAGAGTTTTTGAACAAATCTCTTGAATGAATGATTCAATGACTCACTCATAAAGACTTCACTTGTTTCATTACTGGATGAATCTGTGTTTCTGAACAAATCTCTTGAATTAATGATTCAATGACTCACTCATCAAGACTTCACTTGTTTCATTACTGGATGAATCAGCGTTTTTGAAAGAATCTCTTGAATGAATGATTCAATGACTCGCTCATAAAGACTTCACTTGTTTCATTACTGGATGAATCAGCATTTTTTAACGAATCTCTTGAACGAATGATTCAATGACTCACTCATAAAGACTTCACTTGTTTCATTACTGGATGAATCAGTGTTTCTGAACAAATCTCTTGAATGAATGATTCAATGACTCACTCATAAAGACTTCACTTGTTTCATTACTGGATGAATCAGCGTTTCTGAATGAATCTCTTGAGTGAATGATTCAATGACTCACTCATAGAGACTTCACTTGTTTCATTACTGGATGAATCAGTGTTTTTGAACGAATCTCTTGAATGGATGATTCAATGACTCACTCATGAAGACTTCACTTGTTTCATTACTGGATGAATCAGCGTTTCTGAACGAATCTCTTGAATGGATGATTCAATGACTCACTCATAAAGACTTCACTTGTTTCATTACTGGATGAATCAGTGTTTTTGAATGAATCTCTTGAATGGATGATTCAATGACTCACTCATAAAGACTTCACTTGTTTCATTACTGGATGAATCAGCGTTTCTGAATGAATCTCTTGAGTGAATGATTCAATGACTCACTCATAAAGACTTCACTTGTTTCATTACTGGATGAATCAGTGTTTTTGAACGAATCTCTCTCAGTGAAGTGAACGTCCACCTTTACTGATTTTTTATTAAGTAAATGTAAGAATAACTTTGATATTGTCATATTTCAAGATGAACACTTTCTGGACT
>NC_137101.1:2275406-2312906 GCF_949357685.1 Gobio gobio | reverse complement strand
TCTGGAATACTGGACTGTGATTGGCCAGTCACGTCATTCAGCCGCCCAGTGATCATTTATCGTCAGATCTCAGTCATAACTCTCGTACCACTCCACAGAAATGATCAAATAAATTATTAAAATCATACATTTATTTGCAAAACAGCATGCCAAACAAATCATTTAAATAATTAAGAAATATGTATAATAATAAAATAGTATATTAAATCATTGTAATATTTCTTTACAAAAACATTTCTTTAATTTGAGTTATTATATATTTAATAATAAATTATTAAATTTAATAAAATAATGTATTAAAATCATTGATATAGTTAGGTATATATATATATATATGATATATCTAGATATAGATATAGTTACAAAATGACATGCCAAAAATGCTTTAATAATTATAATAATAATAAAATAGTGCATTAAAGTATTGTAAATATGTATTTAAATAATTAGGAAATATGTAAAATAATAAAATGGTATAATAAACCATGATAATATTTCATTTAAAAAGTTTAAAAAAGGATTTATAATATCTGATAAAGTTTTTCTTTCTACAATTTGAGTAATTATATTTAATAATATATTATTAAATAATTAATATTTATTAAAATCATTGATATAGTTACAAAATGACATGCCAAAAATAATTTAAATAATTAAGAATTATGTCTAATAATAAAATAGCATATTAAACCATTGTAAATATTTTTAAAAGTTTCAAAATGTATTTATAATATGTTTTTATAATGATTTGACTTATTATATATTAAAGTAATGAAATATGATTGTGAAAAATGACATAATAAGAATATCACATAAAAGTATGAATTTATCAATTAAATAATTCATTAAAATCATTAATTTATTCACATAATGACGTGCCAAAAATAATTGAAATAACTAAGAAATATGTATAAAAAGAACAAATAAGATATTTCTTTAATTTGAGTTATTATATATTTAATAATAGATTATTAAATAATTCATAATTTATTAAAATCATTGATATAGTTACAAAGTGACATGCCAAAATAATTTAATGTAATGTATAATAATAAAATAGTATATTAAATCATTGTAAATATTTTTAAAGTTTCAAAATGTTTTTATAATATATGATAAAGTGAGTTTTTTGTTTTCTAAAATTGAGAATATCATATAAAATGTTATATGTCACTTTAAAGTGAGAATGACATGCCATGCAATAATTTAAATAACTAAGAAATATGTACAAAAATAATAAAATATTTATTTAAAAATTATTCTTTAATTTGAATTATTATATATTTAATAATAGATTATTAAATAATTAATAAAAAATATATAATAATAAAATAGTATATCAAACCACTGTAAATAATATCTCTAGAAGAGTTTGGAAATGTGTTTTAAACTTCATAAGTACATTCTGCAGTTTGAGTGTTCGGCTCTTTAAGGAAACGTGTTGTTATCATATTGTGCGTATGAGCCATAATTTAAAATGCTTCAGATATTCCTTCTTTTAAAAAAGGATAAACTTTGTGTGTCAGATGAAAACCCCGAGATTATTCCCAGCGAGACATTTGAGTCATTTATCAGCGGCGAGTTTCCCTTTATCTGTTGGGCTCAGAGTCGCAGACGCGGACGGAATATTGTTTATATTATAATATTGTGTGAGAGATGAGCCGAGGCCTCTGGAGCCTCTAACATCTGCAAAATATATTTCAGCGCCATCTTGTTAGTATTCAGCTCTAGCTCACATTGACAACGACAGCATTTTACAAATCTTCTCAAATCATCAGTTTAGCTCAGCAGAATACAGTATTGATCTCATTTACAGCGGATTTATCATAAATGAGATTAATGAAGGATCTTTTACCGGATTCATTCTTTTCCATATGAATCTAAACTAAACGAGTGATTTCTCCAACACTCTAAAACAACCCAATCACTGGGTTAAAACCAACCAATCACTGGGTTAAAACAACCCAATCACTGGGTTAAAACCAACCAATCACTGGGTTAAAACAACCCAATCACTGGGTTAAAACCAACCAATCGCTGGGTTAAAACCAACCAATCACTGGGTTAAAACAACCCAATCACTGGGTTAAAACCAACCAATCTCTGGGTTAAAACCACCCAAACTCTGGGTTAAAACCAACCAATCTCTGGGTTAAAACCACCCGATCTCTGGGTTAAAACCACCCAAACTCTGGGTTAAAACCAACCAATCTCTGGGTTAAAACCACCCCATCTCTGGGTTAAAACCAACCAATCACTGGGTTAAAACAACCCAATCACTGGGTTAAAACCAACCAATCACTGGGTTAAAACCACCCAATCTCTGGGTTAAAACCACCCGATCACTGGGTTAAAACCACCCAAACTCTGGGTTAAAACAACCCAATCTCTGGGTTAAAACCACCCAAACTCTGGGTTAAAACCAACCAAACTCTGGGTTAAAACCACCCAATCTCTGGGTTAAAACCACCCAAACTCTGGGTTAAAACCACCCAATCTTTGGGTTAAAACCACCCGATCACTGGGTTAAAACCACCCGATCACTGGGTTAAAACAACCAAATCTTTGGGTGAAAACAACCCAAACTCTGGGTTAAAACAACCCAATCTCTGGGTTAAAACCACCCAAACTCTGGGTTAAAACCACCCAATCTCTGGGTTAAAACCACCCAAACTCTGGGTTAAAACCACCCAATCTTTGGGTTAAAACCACCCGATCACTGGGTTAAAACCACCCAATCTTTGGATTAAAACAACCAAATCTTTGGGTGAAAACAACCCAAACTCTGGGTTAAAACCACCCCATCTCTGGGTTAAAACCACCCAATCTTTGGGTTAAAACCACCCAAACTCTGGGTTAAAACCAACCAATCTCTGGGTTAAAACCACCCGATCTCTGGGTTAAAACCACCCCATCTCTGGGTTAAAACCAACCAATCACTGGGTTAAAACAACCCAATCACTGGGTTAAAACCAACCAATCACTGGGTTAAAACCACCCAATCTCTGGGTTAAAACCACCCGATCACTGGGTTAAAACCACCCAAACTCTGGGTTAAAACAACCCAATCTCTGGGTTAAAACCACCCAAACTCTGGGTTAAAACCAACCAAACTCTGGGTTAAAACCACCCAATCTCTGGGTTAAAACCACCCAAACTCTGGGTTAAAACCACCCAATCTTTGGGTTAAAACCACCCGATCACTGGGTTAAAACCACCCGATCACTGGGTTAAAACAACCAAATCTTTGGGTGAAAACAACCCAAACTCTGGGTTAAAACAACCCAATCTCTGGGTTAAAACCACCCAAACTCTGGGTTAAAACCACCCAATCTCTGGGTTAAAACCACCCAAACTCTGGGTTAAAACCACCCAATCTTTGGGTTAAAACCACCCGATCACTGGGTTAAAACCACCCAATCTTTGGATTAAAACAACCAAATCTTTGGGTGAAAACAACCCAAACTCTGGGTTAAAACCACCCAATCTTTGGATTAAAACAACCAAATCTTTGGGTGAAAACAACCCAATCTCTGGGTTAAAACCACCTGATCACTGGGTTAAAACCACCCGATCACTGGGTTAAAACCACCCAATCTCTGGGTTAAAACCACCCAATCTCTGGGTTAAAACCACCCAATCTCTGGGTTAAAACCACCCAATCTCTGGGTTAAAACCACCCAATCTCTGGGTTAAAACCACCCAATCTCTGGGTTAAAACCACCCCATCTCTGGGTTAAAACCACCCCATCTCTGGGTTAAAACCACCCAAACTCTGGGTTAAAACCACCCCATCTCTGGGTTAAAACCACCCCATCTCTGGGTTAAAACCACATAATCTCTGGGTTAAAACCACCCAATCTCTGGGTTAAAACCACCCCATCTCTGGGTTAAAACCACCCAATCTCTGGGTTAAAACCACCCAATCTTTGGGTTAAAACCACCCCATCTCTGGGTTAAAACCACCCAATCTCTGGGTTAAAACCACCCAATCTCTGGGTTAAAACCACCCGATCACTGGGTTAAAACCACCCAATCTCTGGGTTAAAACCACCCAATCTCTGGGTTAAAACCACCCAATCTCTGGGTTAAAACCACCCAATCTCTGGGTTAAAACCACCCCATCTCTGGGTTAAAACCACCCAATCTCTGGGTTAAAACCACCCAATCTCTGGGTTAAAACCACCCCATCTCTGGGTTAAAACCACCCCATCTCTGGGTTAAAACCACCCAATCTTTGGGTTAAAACCACCCAAACTCTGGGTTTAAACCACCCAATCTTTGGGTTAAAACCACCCGATCACTGGGTTAAAACCACCCAATCTTTGGGTTAAAACCACCCGATCACTGGGTTAAAACCACCAGATCACTGGGTTAAAACCACCCAAACTCTGGGTTAAAACCACCCAATCTTTGGGTGAAAACAACCCAATCTCTGGGTTAAAACCACCAGATCACTGGGTTAAAACCACCCAATCTTTGGGTTAAAACCACCCGATCACTGGGTTAAAACCACCAGATCACTGGGTTAAAACCACCCAAACTCTGGGTTAAAACCACCCAATCTTTGGGTGAAAACAACCCAATCTCTGGGTTAAAACCACCCGATCACTGGGTTAAAACCACCCAAACTCTGGGTTAAAACCACCCAATCTCTGGGTGAAAACCACCCAATCTCTGGGTTAAAACCACCCGATCACTGGGTTAAAACCACCCAAACTCTGGGTTAAAACCACCCAATCTCTGGGTTAAAACCACCCAATCTCTGGGTTAAAACCACCCAATCTCTGGGTTAAAACCACCCAATCTCTGGGTTAAAACCACCCGATCACTGGGTTAAAACCACCCAAACTCTGGGTTAAAACCACCCCATCTCCGGATTAAAACCACCCAAACTCTGGGTTAAAACAGCTGACAGCGCAGCGGAGCCAGCAGTGAGAGAGTGTGTCAAGAAGTGCTCAACGTTATGCAAACGAGAGGTGGAAATCGTAGGACGAAACACACACACACACACACATCTCACACTTGGTCAAACGTGTTTCTCTGGTAAGTGCAGTGGACGTGTCCTTATCAGTGTGTGTGTGTGTGTGACACTTGTCATTCTCTCCATATGTTTCCATTTAAAGCCCGTCCTCTGTCTCAGTTCTCACTCTGTCAAACACACACTCCTCAGACTGTGGGTAAATCCTCCAGATAGCAGAAGCAGAAGCTGCTGTGATCAGGCAGAGATGAGCTAATGGAGTGAAGGTCAGGGCCGTCTGCGAGGATAAAACCGCTCCGTCATTCACTTCCTGCTTTTACACTCACTGGGACACACACACTGCACACAGAACACATGCTAATGTTTATTTACTGTATTCTCATACTTTCTTCACTTTATGTACTTTATTCTCATACTTTCTGTTCTTTATTCTCATATTTTATGCACTTTATGTTCTTTATTCTCATATTTTATGCACTTTATGGACTTTATTCTCATATTTTATGCACTTTATGGACTTTATTCTCATACTTTCTTCACTTTATGTACTTTATTCTCATATTTTCTGTTCTTTATTCTCATATTTTATGCATTTTATGTGCTTTATTCTCATATTTTATGCACTTTATGGACTTTATTCTTATACTTTCTTCACTTTATGTACTTTATTCTCATATTTTCTGTTCTTTATTCTCATATTTTCTTCACTTTATGTACTTTATTCTCATATTTTATGCATTTTATGTGCTTTATTCTCATATTTTATGTGCTTTATTCTCATATTTTATGCACTTTATTCTCATATTTTATGCACTTTATGTACTTTATTCTCATATTTTATACACTTTATTTACTTAATTCTCATATTTTATGCACTTTATGTACTTTATTCTCATATTTTATACACTTTATTTACTTAATTCTCATATTTTATGCACTTTATGGACTTTATTCTCATATTTTCACTTTATTCTCATATTTTATACACTTTATGTACTTTATTGTCATATTTTATTCACTTTATTCTCATATTTTCTTGACTTTATGTACTTTTTTCGCATATTTTATGCACTTTATGTACTTTATTCTCATATTTTATGCCCTTTATGTACTTTATTCTCATATTTTATTCACTTTATGGACTTTATTCTCATATTTTATGCCCTTTATGTACTTTATTATCAGATTTTATGCACTTTACGTACTTTATTCTCATATTTTATGCATTTTATGTGCTTTATTCTCATATTTTATGCACTTTATGTACTTTATTCTCATATTTTATGCATTTTATGTACTTTATTCTCATATTTTATGCACTTTATGCACTTTATTCTCATATTTTATGCACTTTGTTTACTGTATTCTCATATTTTATGCCCTTTATGTACTTTATTATCAGATTTTATGCACTTTACGTACTTTATTCTCATATTTTATGCCCTTTATGTACTTTATTCTCATATTTTATGCACTTTATGTACTTTATTATCAGATTTTATGCACTTTACGTACTTTATTCTCATATTTTATGCACTTTATGTACTTTATTCTCATATTTTATGCACTTTATGTACTTTATTCTCATATTTTCTTACATTTACATTTAGTCATTTAGCAGACGCTTTTATCCAAAGCGACTTACAAATGAGGGAAATAGAAGCAGCTAGAGCAGTCCAAGGGCAACAATATGCAAGTGCTGTAACAATTCTCAGTTAATCTAGCACAGAACAGATTGTTTTTTATTTATTTTTTTATTTTTTATAAATAAATTAGACAGACAGACAATGAATAGAATGATAAGTGCTATTCTCGATCGGTCAGGTGTTGCTGGAAAAGATGTGTCTTTAGACGTTTTTTGAAAATGGCTTCAGACTCGGCCGCACGAATTGAGATCGGCAGGTGATTCCACCAGGTGGGAACGGTCCAGGAAAAGGTCCGTGAGAGCGATTTCATGCCTCTCTGATATGGCACCACGAGGCAGAACGCAAGTTCCTGGAGGGTGTGTAAGTCTGAACGAGCGAGTTTAGGTATGTTGGTGCAGAGCTAGTGGATGTTTTGAAGGCGAGCACCAGTGCCTTGAATTTAATGCTATTGGCAGCCAGTGCAGACTGATGAGGAGAGGCGTGACGTGCGCTCTCTTCGGCTCACTAAAGACCAACCTCGCCGCTGCATTCTGGATCAGTTGCAAGGGTTTGGTAGTGCATGCCGGAAGGCCCGCCAGAAGAGCATTGCAGTAGTCCAGTCTGGAGAGAACAAGAGCTTGGACCAGTAGTTGTGTGGCATGATCTGATAGGAAGGGTCTAATCTTCCTAATGTTGAATAGTGCAAATCTGCAGGACCGGGTTGAAAATCGTAAAAATTCACAATTGTCGTTTACACATTTACACTAAAACGCCAGTACAACCTTCATTTTTGTAGTTTTTTTTCTCCTTTAAATTCAGTGATAAAACATGATTAACTCAAAGAGCGACTGTGACGTGTAACGGACGAGTGATTCTTGCATAAAATTAGCTGGAGAACGAAAAATCGTACAATATTTTTTGTTGAGGTTTTATACGTAATATGTACGTTTTTTTTCCGCTTGTTTAAAAGTTGTGCGCATTTAATAGGGAATCAAGCATATTAAAAGTGTCTTCATAATCCATGTGTGGACCGTTATTTATTAAAGCAGCATTAGGCTCAGAACTCTGCCCCTCCCCCAGCCTCCTGTCAATCTTCCCCAAGTGGGCGTGGCCTGTCTGTTGATTGACAGAAACGGAGGCAGAGGAGGAGTGGCTCTTGGAAGATCGGTGGGATTTGGATGAGTGATGGTGGTGGTGATGGTGGTGGTGGTGGTGGTGGCTTCCGTGTGAGTGTGAGGAGTCGTGTCTCGGCGCTTTGTGCAACGAATGCTCGCGATGTTTCTCACGGCTGGAGCGCGGACTGTGGCGGCTCTTACCACTTCCGCTACTTTCCGATGACTTCTTGACTTTATGTACTTTATTCTCATATTTTATGCCCTTTATGTACTTTATTCTCATATTTTATGCACTTTATGTACTTTATTCTCATATTTTATGCACTTTATGTACTTTATTCTCATATTTTCTTGACTTTATGTACTTAATTCTCATATTTTATGCACTTTATGTACTTTATTCTCATATTTTATGCACTTTATGTACTTTATTCTCATATTTTATGCATTTTATTCTCGTATTTTATGCACTTTATGTACTTTATTCTCATATGTTATGCACTTTATGTACTTTATTCTCATATTTTATGCACTTTATGGACTTTTCTCATATTTTATGCACTTTATGTACTTTATTCTCATATTTTATGCACTTTATGTACTTTATTCTCATATTTTATGCACTTTATGGACTTTTCTCATATTTTATGCACTTTTGTCTCATATTTTATGCACTTTATGTACTTTATTCTCATATTTTCTTGACTTTATGTACTTTATTCTCATATGTTATGCACTTTATGGACTTTATTCTCATATTTTATGCACTTTATGCACTTTTTTCTCATATTTTATGCACTTTATGTACTTAATTCTCATATTTTATGCACTTTATGTACTTTATTCTCATATTTTATGCACTTTATGTACTTTATTCTCATATTTTATGCATTTTATTCTCGTATTTTATGCACTTTATGTACTTTATTCTCATATGTTATGCACTTTATGTACTTTATTCTCATATTTTATGCACTTTATGGACTTTTCTCATATTTTATGCACTTTATGTACTTTATTCTCATATTTTATGCACTTTATGTACTTTATTCTCATATTTTATGCACTTTATGGACTTTTCTCATATTTTATGCACTTTATTCTCATATTTTCTTGACTTTATGTACTTTATTCTCATATGTTATGCACTTTATGGACTTTATTCTCATATTTTATGCACTTTATGCACTTTTTTCTCATATTTTATGCACTTTATGTACTTAATTCTCATATTTTATGCACTTTATGTACTTTATTCTCATATTTTATGCACTTTATGTACTTTATTCTCATATTTTATGCACTTTATGGACTTTATTCTCATATTTTATATACTTTATTCTCATATTTTATGAACTTTATGTACTTTATTCTCATATTTTATTGACTTTATTTACTTAATTCTCATATTGTATGCACTTTATGTACTTAATTCTCATATTTTATGCACTTTATGTACTTTATTCTCATATTTTATGCACTTTATGGACTTTATTCTCATATTTTATGCACTTTATGGACTTTATTCTCATATTTTATGTACTTTATTCTCATATTTTATGCACTTTATGTACTTTATTCTCATATTTTATGCACTTTATTCTCATATTTTATGCACTTTATGTACTTTATTTTCATATTTTATGCACTTTATGTACTTAATTCTCATATTTTATGCACTTTATGTACTTTATTCTCATATTTTATGCACTTTATGTACTTTATTCTCATATTTTATGCACTTTATGTACTTTATTCTCATATTTTATGTACTTTATTCTCATATTTTATGCACTTTATGTACTTTATTCTCATATTTTATGCACTTTATTCTCATATTTTATGCACTTTATGTACTTTATTTTCATATTTTATGCACTTTATGTACTTAATTCTCATATTTTATGCACTTTATGTACTTTATTCTCATACTTTATGTACTTTATTCTCATATTTTATGCACTTTATGTACTTTATTCTCATATTTTATGTACTTTATTCTCATATTTTATTTACTTTATGTACTTTATTCTCATATTTTATGCACTTTATTCTCATATTTTATGCACTTTATGTACTTTATTTTCATATTTTATGCACTTTATGGACTTAATTCTCATATTTTATGCACTTTATTTACTGTATTCTCATATTTTATGCACTGTATGTTCTTCATATTCAGCTCTTTATACTCTTGCTGATATCTCGGGATGTTTAGGCACATCATATTCTAACGCTCTGTTTGCGTCTCGTATCTTTCTGTTTTATATTTCTCCATGATTTATTCTTCATCTCCACTCACTGGAGTCCTGGTGCAGATACATGCACATTAGATGAATTTCCCTACATTTCTAAAATGACATAGAATGAAATTAAATGAAATGTGGTATCAGACGTCGAGTGTTTCACAGTCTGTGTCTCTGTACCCGTCGGCTCATTTCTCTTTCCCTCTGTTACACGTGGAGAGAATGAAATCATTTCTCCCTCCCTTTCAAAGACAATCAACAGCGTGTTTTCTGTCATTCACCGGATTGTGTGTGTGTGTGTGTGTGTGTGTGTGTGTGTGTGTGTGTGTGTGAGAGAGAAAGAGAGATGCTGTGCCTGATATTATGGGTTTGTGTTTGCAGCAGAAAATGATGGTGACAGCAGAAAATAACCCAGATTCAGAGCCGGAGATAAAGACACAGAGCCACATCATGGACGGAGGATAAAACAGGAGCGCAGGAGTGTGAAATGAACACGGTCAGACGGTCGCATTATCACCATACAACACATCTATGCAAACACACACACACTGAAAGTTTGACAAACTGTATTCTTATATTTTCTCCTCATTAAAATTATTAATAATTACCAATGGGGTTAGAAAAATAATCTTGTTTTCCCTTTGAGTTATGTTTATTTTTCTGACCCCATTGGCAGATAAAGCCATTTTTATACATTTTTCAAAAAAGCAAGACTTAATTCTCCAGTAAATGCATCTTGAGTTAATAATGTTTAGATATTTGTACTGGAAAACAAGACCATGAGGAAGAACATACAGTGTATTTGATGCATATATTGTGGTGGCAACTGAGCCCCAAAAACCAAATTGTTTTGAATCAATTTTACTTTATCATGTAATTCTGTTTAGTTCAGAGAGAGTGTGCGCCGCTAACTGTGTGTTCTTCAGACGCCTGTAATTGATCACCTCTAATCAGGGATCCTGATTAATTACCCATTAGGCAAACCATGATTGTTTATATTGTGTGTCATTCAAACAGAGCACCAGTTAAATACACACACACACACACACACACACTGGGAAAACAGAGCAGGCTCGGCTACATGAAGCCCCACCTTCTGAAAAGCACACTGTGCTCTGATTGGTTGGCTGGAGCAGTGTGTTGTGATTGGTCAAGCGCTTCCAGCGTGTTTGGGAAATGTCCCGCCCCTTACCATAACCAAGCGAATCCTCCCTCAGTTTCTCTTAAAGCTAATACGGAAGTGACTTAAACTGCAGTTTATGGACTGGCCACTAGAGACAGACTCCAGAAGGAGCAGAATCTCACTGAGCTCATGTTAAAATGCCCAACTTTACAGCAGAAGAACACATGTTTACAATCTGCGACACATTGGGGTTTTGGTCTATACGGCTAATTTTGCCCTTCATAACGACTGTGAGGGGGGTGAATTATTGAATAACTCATTCGTTTACATTATATAAAGCCTTAAAGTTCTGCATAATTAAGGGTGTGGCCACTTTGAGTGACAGGTGGATTGCCGTTTGTCTGTTAGTCGTCACCTCAGCTCCGCCCACGTCCCGCCTCTTTGCCCATTTTCTGTAATCCGGCGCTGCCAAGATGGCGACGGCCAGCTCGACCCGACTTTACGCTTCAAAACTGCTCTTCAGAATCCTATGGGTGAAGTCACAAACACTACGTCCATATTTTTTCACAGTCTATGGTTTCAACTCACTACTAAGTGACTCAAACAGGCCCCGCCCTATTATTTAACCCTCTGGGGTTCTTCATTTATTGGTCACAATCAGGACCTTCGGGTCAAAAATGATTAAGATAAAGATGAAAAAGATTTGAGTAAAATCAATTAAATATATTTTTGTTCAATAATATTTTTTCTTTTCTTTATTGGTGTTTTGAGATAATTTAATGATTTATAATTAATATTTATGCAATAATTATGACTCATTTTTTCCCATTAAATATATTAAAAAAGTGTATATATATATATATATATATTATTATTATTTTTTTTTATTAAACCTGTATTTCATTTTAGAGACAAGCCTAGGCCTCATGAAAGCAATTTTTTAAATGAGATCGGTGCCATCCGGTGGACACATTGAGCATTTTTATCACGCAATAGCACATTATTTTTGCCAATTTCCCCTTCATTTCCTATGGGGGTCATTTTTGACCCGAAGGTTCTGAGTGTGACCATTTTTTTTTACGACCACTTCGACTTTTCAAATCCTGTCCCCAATTTTTTGGGGTGTTCATATACCAAGTCGCAATAAAGTTTCGGACCATTCAGATGAAGCTACGATTTTTTTTTTAAAATTATAAAATGCAAGATCCACTATAGTGGTAAAATGAAGAGTTTTTTTGTGCATACAATCTACAAATCAGCCAGGATGCAGAAAAAAGGATTCAACAGTGAAGGGGTGAATCTCTAAAACATCAAGAGTGCAAAACAGACAAAAAAACTCACACACACACACACACACACACAATTAGCTTTTGGAATGGCACACATTCATTTGTGTGTGCGTGTGTCTTTGTGTGTATAAGTGTGTGTGTGTGTGTGTGTGTGTGTGAGTTTTTTTGTCTGTTGACCCAAAGGTCCTGAGTGTGACTTTTTTTTTTTTACGATCACTTGCATTTGTTTTTGGTTACACAATAAACTGTATTTAATTTAATTCCCATTTAATTCATAGTCAGGAGGAAAGACCAGTATTTGACACATATTCAATAAAGTATCAGGGTTATAATAGTTACTAAAACCATAAAAAAATCTTTGTTACTTGAAATTAAATAAATGTTAACTGAAAGTTAAAAAATAAATAAACGTATTTGAAGCTTTAGCTTAACATGATATACTGACTAAAACAGAAATACAAAGTTATAAAAACTATATAGATGTTTTTAAAAACAAACAAAAAAGTGAATTGAGCTCTTTTGTGTATTTTTAATGTCAAAAACAAAATGATGTCAAAATGTCAGTTCAAGTGACAGTCGGTTATGTAACACTTAAATGCTTAATGTATTACAATTTAACTAAACTCATTAGATTTTAGGAGACTAAAACTACTGTAGATTAAGTCGACTAAAATCTTATGCTATTTAGTCGACTAAAACTAAAATCAATTCAGGTGACTAAAATATGACTAAAACTAAATGGCATTTTAGTCTAAAGACTATGACTAAAACTGAATCAAAATATGCTGTCAAAATTAACACTGCATTGTAAAAAGCGCTATATAAATAAAGTTGACTTGACTATTTTCTCAGAGCATCAGTCGCTCAGTAAACGGTGTGTCGACGTGTCTCGTTCGTTCTTTCGTACAGATGGTGGTGTTTGAGAGCATACGGCAGCCGCTCTGAAACACACGTCTCGCCTGCGGCTCGTGAGGTCTCACGCTGACCCATAATCTGCTCACACACCCCGCGTCCATGTTTCTGCTGCTGGGGGACGTAGTTAATGATCTCATTAGAGGGACTTGTTAGCGAGGACAGCAGCTTTGAGTCCACATATGCTCGTTAGCAAAGCGCTTTCATAATTGCTGCCGTTAAAACACACAGTAAAAAACATCAGGGGTCGCAGAACCTTTATTAAGCTGGAGTCTGATCTTCAAAGTCTGATTCGTCACTTCTTAAAGTGACCCGTTATGCTTTTTTTTCTCGAAGTTTCAAAGATCAAGAGTTCTTGTCATGGCCAATCAGAGCAGAGTTGACCAATCACAACAGACTGAGCCATCTGACCAATCAGAGCAGAGCAGGCTCTCAGAAAGGCGGAGTTTAGAGCTGAATCTCTGATTGAACCGTTTCAGAACCTGAGAGAGAAGAGATGATGCTGATATTATGAGAAAATGAAAGTGTTTTCTGATCTTGGCTTCATGTAAACTCCAAAACACACTTAGGAACTTACACATTAGCACAGTACATTTTCAGTAACACTTGAAATAAAGCTGACATCAAATATTTAGAGGCCAAGCACCTATTGAATTCGTTGGCATTCCTTTTATTATTACAATGACTCCGCCATTGGACAGTCCTTCCAGAAAAATGCGGCTTTTTTTTGTGATTGTTGCGGGCAAAAATCCTTGATTATGCGGCACGTTTTCTTAAAAAATGCGATGAAAAATGCGGGATATTTATGCAATTTTATGCGATAAAATTGCGGGAACTTGCAAAAACTGCGGTTTGATGAGAAAGAGAAAAAAAGCACTACATCACAGAAAGTGCTGGAATATTTAAGTTCTCATCTTGTTTTATTGAAGACCTTAATAATGGCTCAAATTTAAAAAACATTTAGTCAATCAAGTTCTGTAGCTTTACAAAAGGAATATGCTACAACTTCTGAAAAAATTAATAAATAACTTCCTGTTTTACAGATGTCGCTATACAAAACAGACATTTGAGTGCTTCCAATGCACAAAGTGCAATCTCTTAAAGGGTTAGTTCACCTAAAAATGAAAATTGCTGTGTTTTGAAATCAGTCAGCACACAGGGAAACTGCTTTGCTCTTTTGCTGTTATTTTTGTTGGCCAATGGGAGTTTGTGCTTCATCATGGTTTCACCGGTATCTATGGTTTCTCCACGGGGTTTGAAGCTTTTCGATGACGTTCGCGTCGGGTAATCACGTCACTTCAAAACGTTCCCATGGCAATAGGCGGAAATGGCGGCTCTTGTGTGAAGTAAACGAAAAATTTTCAACTTTCTGCTAATATATATGACTTTTTTTGCAACAAAATGCGGGGATTATGAAATCATGATAGCCCCGCATATTTTGCACGCGGAAATAGGCAATTTATGCGGCGAAAGTGCGGCGTATTTGAAAAAATGCGGCCCCCGCATGAATATGCGGACTTTGGCTGATTATGCGTTAAATCACGCGATCGCATAATCGCGTTTTTCTGGAGGGACTGATTGGAGTCTATGGCAGCCCATAGAGCGGCTTGCGGGAAAGTTGTACAGATAGAAGATCGTCCCAACTCTCACTATAGCAAATTTTGAGTCTCTAACTCAATCCCACTAGCGCCATCACCTGTCCAAAGTTGCACTCATGTTTATGCTAATAACTTTTTAACCCTAAGTGCTAAAACAAAATTTGTTTTTCCTCTGTTTCCTTGGCTCAAGACGATTGAAACATTATTAACCTATGACGTAATTTTCCGTCATAACAATATTCCCACCATTTTGAATTTTCCGATAAACCTACTTTTGCGAATTCGTCCTAGACGGTTTGTCCGATTTGCACAAAAAATTTGCCATATCATCTTCAGGCGGTGCCAACTAAAAAAAGACGGAATTCAAGTTGATTCGTCAAATCGTTTTGGATAAACGCTGCGAACACATTTTACGTAGCGGTTGCAAAAATACACGTAAGGCTACATCTCCGCAACGCTTTATCGTATTCAAACCAAACTTGGTACATGTCATCACAAGCATGATCCCAACATGCAATGTTCCAGCGCAGCGCCACCTACTGGTCCGGAGATACGAAAAATGGCTATTTTTGCTTATAACTTCTGAACTGTTTGTCCAAAAATCATAAAATCGGTCTCCTTAGGCATGTCGGCCATTTTGGCATGTCAGCCATTTTGTATTATGTGCTAAAATGCTGTATTTTATGAACACCTGAACGGATTGTTACGAAACTCGGTATGGGTCATCAGAACAATGCCCTGAAGGAGCTTGAGAAGTTCTGAAACAGCGCCACCTAGTGGATAATCTTTTTTTTAAATGCTTATAACTTTGGGTGTTGTTGACTTATTTTCATGGGAGTAACTTTTTTTGTCTCCTGAATCCTTGCCGAGTCTAACGATACCAGACTTGCCAGGTTTCGGCGTATGGTTTTTTGCTGCGTGGTAATTTAGCGCTTAAAAAACATTAGCTGATATCCTCGAAACCGCTAGTCCGATCAAGACGAAACCAGCGTCAGAAGTTCTGAAACATAGGTCGATAGTGAAACACTAATGCCCAAATGTCAAAATATTGATAGTAAGGAGGAGTAAAATCCGATCAAAGTCAGGTGTCAGTCATTTTTTACGTGTTTTTTCATGTAAATGTCTAGAACTCCAAAACGAAATTAGATATTTTCACTGAAATTGATACACATGTATGGGCTCACTCCTTCCTTCCATCCATCCTTTCACCCACCCACCCATCATTCCATCCACCCATCCATCCATCCATCCTTCCAACCACCCATCCATCCATTCATTCTTCCACCCATCCATCCACCCACCCATCCATTCTTCCATCCATCCACCCATCCATCCATTCATTCTTCCACCCATCCATCCACCCACCCATCCATTCTTCCATCCATCCACCCATCCATCCATTCATTCTTCCACCCATCCATCCACCCACCCATCCATTCTTCCATCCATCCACCCATCCATCCATTCATTCTTCCACCCATCCATCCACCCACCCATCCATTCTTCCATCAAACCATCCATCATTCCACCTACCCATCCATTCATCATCCACCCACCCATCCATTATTCCATCCATCCACCCATCAATCCATCCATCATTCCATCCACCTATCCATCATTACATCCTTCCATCCACAGACACACCCACCCATCCATCTATCAATCTATCCATCCTTCCTTCCATCCACCCTTCCTTCCATCCACCCATCCATCCATCCTTCCAACCACCCACCCACCCACCCACCCATCCATCCATCATTCCATTCATCCATCCATCCATCCACCCACCCATCCATCCATTCTTCCATCCATCCACCCACCCATCCATTCTTCCATCCATCCATTCACCCACCCATCCATCCACCCACCCATCCATCATTCCACCTACCCATCCATTCATCATCCACCCACCCATCCATTCTTCCATCCATCCACCCATCCATCATTCCATCCATCCACCCATCAATCCATCCATCATTCCATCCACCTATCCATCATTACATCCACCCATCCATCCTTCCATCCACAGACACACCCACCCATCCATCTATCAATCTATCCATCCTTCCTTCTATCCACCCATCCATCCATCCATCCATCCATCCATCCATCTATCCAACCTTCCATCCATCCTTTCACCCACCCACCCATCTTTCCACCCATCCACCCACCCACCCATCCATCATTCGTATTGCTGTATTTAATTCATGAGTTTATTAGTAGATATTGGCATCTTTCAGCAGTGACAGCCCTTCAGAAGTTATTCTAACATTTAAATTGCAGATGTTTGGTTATGTAAGAGCAGATGTTTGAGCGGTGACTGAGCGTTTCCTCATGTCAGTCGTGTATGTGTGTGTGTGTGTGTGTGTGTGTGTGTGTGAGCTCCTCCATTAGTGCCGCTGCTTCTGCACACACACGTCTGGAGCTATAATGAAGAGTTCATCGCCTGCTCCTCCTGTCATATGCAGAACAATACATCTTTAATGCAGCCCATAATTCATGTTTTGGTGTTTATTCCAGAGGTGTGTGAGGGTCAGAGACGTCTCTCAGCTCCTGTGTTTATGAAGCTCACACACCATTAATCATTTTTCAGCTAAATAATGGTGTCATGCCATAATCCATCATGCACACAGAGCGCTGAGCATTATAGGATGTAATTACACTTAAGAGAGTGTGTGTGTGTTTGTGTGTGCCTCAGACATCATATTTTAACAACACACTCCTGTCACGATTCGGTTCGATACACAACACTGATCTCTCGTCTCTTTTTTTGATGTTAACTGAAATAAAATATAATATGCTGCATGTGTTCCTTATTTAACGGGATTAAGTCCAAAATTATGGAAAATGCAAAAATATCTTTAGTGTCTGTAGATGACACACACACACACACACACACACACACACACACACACACACACACACACACACACACACACACACACACACACACACACACACACACACACACACACACACACATACACTGGCATTTCCTCTGAACTACAGATCCAGTGTCTATCTGCATTAATTAATTTAATGCCCACCCACCCATCCATCCATCCATTCATTCTTCCATCCATCCACTTACCCACCCACCCATCCATCCATTCTTCCATCCATCCACCCATCTATCATTCCACCCACCCATCCATCCATCCACCCATCCATCCACCCACCCATCCATCCATCATATTGAATTTATTGTATTGACTCTGAGTATTGAAAAGAGCAACGTAAACATTCTGCTAAACATCTTTTATGTTTCACAGAAGAAGAAAAAAGTCATATGAGTTTGGATCGACATGACGGTGAGTAAATGATGAACAGAACGTTCAGCTTTAATTATTCAGATTATTTTCCCCTCTCCAAAACACTTTTCTGTTTTGCCTCCCATTTAAAATTAAAATGCAACAAATTCAAGAGTGTCCTCAAATCTGAAACTACCAGCAACTAATGTTCTCCCTGAGGAAAACAACTTGATAAACAACTACACAATGTCTCAATGATGGTGTGAAAATGCAAAAAGGTTTGGATGAGAGTTTAGAGGATAGAAAAGTCAATAGAAATCCCCATCATGAAGCGTTTGTGTGTATGTTTAACACTGAAGCTAAATACAACACATCCACCCATCCATTCATCCATCCACTCATCCATCCATCCACCCATACTTCCACCCATTCATCCATCCATCCACCCATACTTCCACCCATTCATCCATCCATCCATCCACCCATACTTCCACCCACTCATTCATCCATCCATCCACCCATACTCCCACCCACTCATCCACCCATACTTCCATCCATTCATCCATCCATCCTCACACTCATCCATCCATCCACCCATACTTCCACCCACTCATCCATCCACCCACCCACTCATCCATCCATCCACCCATACTTCCACCCGTTCATCCATCCATCCTCCCACTCATCCATCCACCCATACTTCCACCCATTCATCCATCCATCCACCCATTCATCTATCCATCCTCCCACTCATCCATCCATCCACCCATACTTCCACCCACTCATCCATCCATCCTCCCACCCTTACTTCCACCCATTCATCCATCCATCCTCCCATCCACTCATCCATCCATCCACCCATACTTCCACCCATTCATCCATCCACCCATACTTCCACCCATTCATTCATCCATTCATCCTCCCACCCTCTCATCCATCCATCCACTCATACTTCCACCCATTCATCCATCCTCCCACCCACTCATCCATCCATCCATCCACCCATACTTCCAATCACCCACCCACCCATCCGTCCACCCATCTATCCATCCATCTATTCATCCACCCGTCCACACATCCATCCAACCATCCACCCACCCATCAATCCACTCATCCATCCCCCCACCCACTCATCCATCCATCCACCCATACTTCCAACCAGTCATCCATCCATCCACCCACCCATCAATCCACTCATCCATCCCCCACCCACTCATCCATCCATCCACCCATACTTCCAACCAGTCATCCATCCATCCTCCCACCCATCTATCCATCCATCCATCCATTCATCCACCCATACTTCCACCCACCCAGCCACCGATCCATCTATCCATCCATCCATTCATCCACCGGTCCACCCATCCCCTCACCCATCCATCCATCCACCCATTCATCCATCCATCCTCCCACTCATCCATCCACCCATACTTCCACCCACTCATCCATCCACCCACCCATACTTCCACCCACTCATCCATCCATCCTCCCACCCATACTTCCACCCATTCATCCATCCATCCTCCCATCCACCCATACTTCCAACCACCCATCCACACATCCATCCACCCATACTTCCATTCATTCATCCATCCATCCTCACACTCATCCATCCATCCACCCATACTTCCACCCACTCATCCATCCCCCCACCCACTCATCCATCCATCCACCCATACTTCCAACCAGTCATCCATCCATCCTCCCACCCATCTATCCATCCATCCATTCATCCACTCATACTTCCACCCACCCAGCCACCGATCCATCTATCCATCCATCCATTCATCCACCGGTCCACCCATCCATCCATCCATCCACCCACCCATACTTCCAACCACCCACCCATCTATTCATCCACCCGTCCACCCACCCATCCATCAACCCATACTTCCACCCATCCTCCCACCCATCCATCCATCTATTCATCCATCCACCGATACTTACACCCATCCATCCTCCCACCTGTTCATCCACCCATACTTCCACCCAGTCATTCATCCTCCAACTTATTCATCCACCCACCCATACTTATACCCATCCTCCCACCCATCCATCCATACATCCATACTTACACCCATCCTCCCACCCATCCATCCATCTGTTCATCCATCCACCCATACTTACACCCATCCATCCTCCCACCCATCCATCCACCCATACTTACACCCAGTCATTCATCCTCCAACTTATCCATCCACCCATCCATACTTACACCCATCCTCCCACCCATCCATCCATCTATTCATCCATCTATTCATCCACTCATCCATGCACCCACCCACCCATCCATCCATCCTCCCACCCATCTATCCATCCATCCATTCATCCACTCATACTTCCACCCACCCAGCCACCGATCCATCTATCCATCCATCCATTCATCCACCGGTCCACCCATCCACTCACCCATCCATCCATCCATCCATCCACCCACCCATACTTCCAACCACCCACCCATCTATTCATCCACCCGTCCACCCACCCATCCATCAACCCATCCTCCCACCCATCCATCCATCTATTCATCCATCCACCGATACTTACACCCATCAATCCTCCCACCCGTTCACCCACCCATACTTCCACCCAGTCATTCATCCTCCAACTTATTCATCCACCCACCCATACTTATACCCATCCTCCCACCCATCCATCCATCTATTCATCCATCCACCCATACTTACACCCATTCATCCTCCCACCCATTCATCCACCCATACTTCCACCCAGTCATTCATCCTCCAACTTATCCATCCACCCACCCATACTTACACCCATCCTCCCATCCATCCACCCACCCATACTTACACCCATCCTCCCATCCATCCACCCACCCATACTTACACCCATCCTCCCACCCATCCATCCATCTATTCATCCACCCATCCATGCACCCACCCACCCATCCATCCATCCTTCCATTCCATCCACCCATACTTCCATCCACCCATTCATCCATCCACCCATACATTTTCTTAATAATGGCTGGAGAGTTTAGAGGATAGAAAAGTCAATAGTAACCCCCACTGTGAAGCGTTTGTGTGTATGTTTAACGCTGAAGCTAAATCCAACACACAGCAGGACTCATCAGATTGTTTGTCTGATGAACACTGTATATTATCTATATATGCGCCATGAACTTCAGAGCCCAGAGGACCCGTATGATAACAACCATCAGACCTCTAGAAATCTGCCTGAACATATTATCACATCGCAAGCGTCTCGGACTCTAATCTCAGCCGCTCCAGGATGAAACGCTTGCATTTATCGGAATGATTTTTATCAGAATCATTAAGGGAACCTGCTGTCTATTAAGCATACTAGAATACACACACGACATCTAGTGAATGAGTGAGATGGAGGTCATCCGGTTTGTGTTTGTGTCCCACAGGCAGTAGAGCGACACAGACGCACTCTCCTTCACTTCAGCCTGGAAAGGTTGTTCCCGACATAAAACCTGATGGAGAAGAATTTACCCAAGGCAAGTGTGTATGTATTTCACAGCATTTTCATCTCAGTCCACGTTTTCTCTTTTTAAACTCTCAAACTCGTCCCTTTCGCTCTCTGAATAATGGCGTCAGCACACTAGGTGTGTGTGAGTTCAGTGCTGAGAACAATTAAAATAATTAGTCCATTATACAACATTATAAATTATATAATCAGTAGCAATTTAAAGATCTCCTAGCAGATACTTCTGAGATCATTAAATATAGTTAATTTAATGATATAATGTATATAATGACATAATTTCCCTTATGTGATGATGATTAAGGATGAAAACAGGAGGTTTGTACATCAGTTGCAATTCTGTTCAACACACTTCACATCCCATAATACACCTCTCAGTAATTAGTAACATTGTTGCGGCAGTTATGCTTTTTTACACTACGTCTGACGTCTTCGTTGTGCCAGTTACGCTTTTTTACACTACGTCCGACATCATCGTTGTGCCATTAACGCTTTTTGTGCTACATCCGACGTCATCACTGCGCCAGTTATGCTTTTAACACTACGTCATCGCTGCGCCAGTTACGCTTTTTACGCTACGTCATCGCTGCGGCAGTTATGCTTTTTACGCTACGTCATCGCTGCGCCAGTTACGCTTTTTACGCTACGTCATCGCTGCGGCAGTTATGCTTTTTACGCTACGTCATTGCTGCGCCAGTTACGCTTTTTACGCTACGTCATTGCTGCGCCAGTTACGCTTTTTACGCTACGTCATCGCTGCGGCAGTTATGCTTTTTACGCTACGTCATCGCTGTGCCAGTTACGCTTTTTACGCTACGTCATTGCTGCGCCAGTTACGCTTTTTGTGCTACATCCGACGTCATCGCTGCGCCAGTTACGCTTTTTACGCTACGTCATCGCTGCGCCAGTTACGCTTTTTACGCTATGTCATCGCTGCGCGAGTTACGCTTTTTACGCTATGTCATCGCTGCGCGAGTTACGCTTTTTACGCTACGTCATCGCTGTGCCAGTTACGCTTTTTACGCTATGTCATCGCTGCGCGAGTTACGCTTTTTACGCTACGTCATCGCTGCGCCAGTTACGCTTTTTACGCTACGTCATCGCTGCGCAAGTTACGCTTTTTACGCTATGTCATCGCTGCGCCAGTTACGCTTTTTACGCTAAATCTTATGTCATAGTCTCGCCAGTTACGCTTTTTGCGCTACATCCGACGTCATCGCTACGCCAGTTAAGCTTTTTACGCTAAATCTGATGTCATAGTCTCGCCAATTACACTTTTTACACTAAATCTGACGTCATCGTTGTGCAAGTTACGCTTTTTACACTAAATCTGACGCCATAGTCTCGCCAGTTCCGCTTTTTACGCGAAATCTGACGTCATAGTCTCGACAGTTACGCTTTTTATGCTACGTGTGACGTCATCGCTGCGCCAGTTACGCTTTTTACGCTACCTCTGACATCATAGTCTCGCCAGTTACGCGATTTACGCTAAATCTGACGTCATAGTCTCGCAAGTTACGCTTTTTACGTTAAATCTGACGTCATAGTCTCGCCAGTTACGCTTTTTATGCTACGTGCGACGTCATCGCTGCGCCAGTTACGCTTTTTATGCTAAATCTGACGTCATAGTCTCGCAATTTACGTTTTTTTACGCTACGTCTGACGTCCTAGTCTCGCCAGTTACGCTTTTTAACGTCAACATTTTTTAAAACGTTTTTTTCTTGGTTATACAAACGTTAAGGGAACATCAGTTGTATCATTCTTCAAACGCGGGAATGTTAGTTTTGAATGTTCTCTGAATGTTCTGAAACGAGCGAACATTATATTAAAGTTACTGTAAGAACGTTTGATCATAACTTTGAGAGAACCTTGCCAGAACGTTCCGTTAGCCGGGAGTCAGTGTTGTGCTGTGCAGTAACCAGTGTTGAATTCGGCATCGCATGCTAGCATTCTTCTCTTCCTCTGCCATAGGTTTGTGTAATAATATTCATCCTGCGATTCCAGTGGGCATTCAGAGGTCAGCGCAGCTACAGCGAGAGGAAACACAAACTGTTTCTCTTTCTGTCAGAAAACAAGACTGATGAGAAAGCAGCAGGAGTGCTGAAGGTCTGCATGTGTTCCAGAACGCTGCCTCCTGCTGGACACACACACACACACACACACACACACTCACATTAACCCTGTGTGCTCCTCAGATAAGAGTTGGCGAGAGAGACCGTCTGCAGATAAACATCATGAGGATCAGTGTGTTTTATGGTATTTCCTCAGTGTGTTCTCCACATGTAGTTTCGCTGCCTGACTGATGCAAAAAAATCAGTATTTCTCGATTTAAACCATTTCCAGAGTCCGAGAGATCAGGTTTATATCAACAAAAAATGTGTTTGCAAGGTACCAGGTTCACATAATGAGCAAAAATGTGCGATTTGTGAACGAATCATTCTTTTGAATCTGATCTTTTTAGTGTATTTGATTAGGCGATTAACTAAATTATTCGTGTAAAAACTTTTCAGCCAAAAAATTTCGTTTAATATCAATGCAAATTAAATTTAAGTTCATAATTGCTTTGTTTTTATGAATTAATGAATCATGTCTGCAACAGGGACACATGAAATTATAGTCCAAATACTAAACATAATTGAAAAAAAAAAGGAATAAACAACCAGATAAAAAAAGTTCGTCAGGACAAACTTTGAAGTTGGCTGGACAAAGCCGGACCAAAAATTTTGAAGAAGTTTAAAAGCTTAAAGTTTGACGTTTTGAAGGTTATTCAGAAAAACAACTTGCATGATTTAGCATGAATTAGCATGATTTAACATATTGCTAGCATGTTTTAATACGGTATACCACAAATTAGCATGTTGCTAACATGTTTTAGCAAGAATTAGCATGTTGCTAACAAAATTTTTTTATGTTGCTTACATGTTATAACATGTTGCTTCCATGTTTGATCATGAATTAGTGTGTTGCTACCATGTTTTGTTACACACACATACACAGTTACGCTTTTTTACGCTACGTCCAACGTCATCGTTGTTATTTGTGCTTTGTCGTCGATTTAGCATATTTTCGCATGAATTAGAATGATTTAACATGTTGCTAGCATTATTTAACATATATTGCTTGCATGTTTTAGCAAGAATTTGCATGTTGCTAACATGATTTAACATGTTGCAAGCATGTTTTAACACGTTGCAAGCACAAATAAACATGTTGCTAGCATGTTTTAACACGTTGCAAGCACAAATAAACATGTTGCTAGCATGTTTTAACATTAATTAGCATGTTGATAGCATGATTTATCATTGTTGCTAGCATGTTTTAGCACACATTAGCATGTTGTTAGCATGATTTAGCATAGATAGATAGATAGATAGATAGATAGATAGATAGATAGATAGATAGATAGATAGATAGATAGATAGATAGATAGATAGATAGATAGATAGATAGATAGATAGATAGATAGATAGATTGGGCTTCTGGCAGTTTAAATTTGAATTTTGACAGTTGGAGTTTGAACAGTCTTGGCTCATTTGAACACGCCGTCAATGTAAGTCTATGGTATTTTTCCGAGTTTCAATCGTCATTTTTAGAAAAACTGTAAGTCGGATCATTTGGAAAAGATACAGCAACCCGAGTCAGAACAGTCTGAAGGTCTGAGCCGAGTTTGGAAGCTGTAGAGTTAAAGCTCTAGGAGGAGTTAGAGTCAGAAGAAGAATACGTTTATTAGCATTTCAGTTGGCTCTCTCAAGCTAATAAGCACCTATGGCCATATTCGATTATTATATTTAGACCGTATGATATGTCACGCCATCTTAGGACAGTACTTTTTTATTTCCAGTCAAATTATAATCAATAAACATGACTATAATCACTTATATATATATCAAAGTAGCTTGGGGCGTATCTACCATCAGCGCGTAAAGGAGTTGAATCGGTTCTTTGAAACGAACTGTTCAAAAGAGTCGATTCAGCTGAATCAGATCACTATTGCTCAGATCAGAGACTCTTTCTAACACTTATTGAATCTCATAAAATGCTTGAGGAGGATTAAAAAGACACAAATGAGTCAAAAGTTGCCCTGTAAAATGAATTAAAGGGTTAGTTCACCCAAAAATGAAAATTCTGTCATTAATTCCTTACCCTCATGTGGTTGGACACCCGTCAGACCTCCGTTCATCTTCAGACACAAATGAAGATATTTTAGTGTAAATCTGATGCTCTGAAAGGCCTCCATTGGCTCAATGCACGGTTCACTCTCAAGACCCTTAAAAGACACTAAAGACGTCGTTACAAAGTCCATCTCACTACAGCGGCTCTACAATAACTTTATGAAGCGGCGAGAATAGTTTTTGTGTGCAAAAAAACCCCTAAATAACGACTTATATAGTGATGACGATTTCAAAACAAGGCATCATGAAGCTTCGAAGCGTTATGAATCAGTGAGTCGATTCAGCGGTTTGAATCGCCAAATTTCAGCAGAATCCGAATCATGTTTCGACTCACTGATTCATAACGCTTCGAAGCTTCATGAGGCCGTGTTTTGAAATCGTCATCACTATATAACGACATCTTTAGTGTCTTTTAAGGGTCTTGAGAGTGAACCGTGCATTGAGCCAATGGAGGCCTTTCAGAGCATCAGATTTACACTAAAATATCTTCATTTGTGTCTGAAGATGAACGGAGGTCTGACGGGTGTCCAACCACATGAGGGTGAGGAATTAATGACAGAATTTTCCTTTTTGGGTGAACTAACCCTTTAATTTGACGGCTATTTTGGCAAATGATGCTCTTTGAGAGCTTTTGACATGCTAACAGACCAGCTCATGTGGTAATCAGCACGTCATGTCAATTCAGTTTAAACTAGAAGTGAAATATCTGTGTAGCTTTTGTAGAATAATTTCTGAACTGAAGCCTTCACATGACAGACTGACCCGAGATCAGAGACTGGAGACTGACGCGCATCGCTCATGATGAAAGCGGGGGGGTTTGATCGGCTCGTAATGAAGTTGTCGCACACAATCAGAGCTCACATCTACCAATCCCCTGCGGCCGCCGAGCTGGACATGACAGCAGTGATGGATGATGGGAGAAAACACGGCCTTATGGGAGTCCAGGCGCTGCCGTGACAACAGGAGGTCAGAAGCTCC
Organism: Gobio gobio; assembly: GCF_949357685.1. Lineage (NCBI taxonomy): Eukaryota > Metazoa > Chordata > Actinopteri > Cypriniformes > Gobionidae > Gobio > Gobio gobio. Next base: position 2,286,145 of record NC_137101.1, on the reverse strand, counting down.
GTCTGATCGGGTTTGATGTGAACCGAACATCTCACACGTCTGTTACATTCACCGAATCACATCACACACACAGAGACGGAGCTAACAGGGAACGTTCTGTCAACGTTATGAGCAAACGTTCTTCCTGTAACGTTAATAGAACGTTCATTCAAAGTTATCTGATCTTTAATAATGTTCTCAGAACGTTCTGGCAAGGTTCTCTAAACGTTATGAACAAACGTTCTTCCAGTAACGCTAATAGAACGTTCATTCAAAGTTATCTGGTCTTTGATAATGTTCTCAGAACGTTCTGGCAAGGTTCTCTAAACGTTATGAGCAAACGTTCTTCCAGTAACGTTAATAGAACGTTCATTCAAAGTTATCTGGCCTTTGATAATGTTCTCAGAACGTTCTGTCTAGGTTCTCTCAACGTTATGAGCAAACATTCTTCCAGTAACGTTAATAGAACGTTCGTTCAACGTTATCTGGCCTTTGATAATGTTTTCAGAACGTTCTGGCAAGGTTCTCTCAACGTTATGAGCAAACGTTCTTCCAGTAACGTTAATAGAACGTTTGTTCAAAGTTATCTGGTCTTTAATAATGTTCTCAGAACGTTTTGGCAAGGTTCTCTCAACGTTATGAGCAAACGTTCTTCCAGTAACGTTAATAGAACGTTCGTTCAAAGTTATCTGGTCTTTAATAATGTTTTCAGAACGTTCTGTCAAGGTTCTCTCAACGTTATGAGCAAACGTTCTTCCAGTAACGTTAATAGAACGTTCGTTCAAAGTTATCTGGTCTTTGATAATGTTCTCAGAACGTTCTGTCAAGGTTCTCTCAACATTATGAGCAAACGTTCTTCCAGTAACGTTAATAGAACATTTGTTCAACGTTATCTGGTCTTTAATAATGTTCTCAGAACGTTCTGGCAAGGTTCTCTCAACGTTATGAACAAACATTCTTCCAGTAACGTTAATAGAACGTTTGTTCAAAGTTATCTGGTCTTTAATAATGTTTTCAGAACGTTCTGTCAAGGTTCTCTCAACGTTATGAGCAAACGTTCTTCCAGTAACGTAAATAGAACGTTCGTTCAAAGTTATCTGGTCTTTAATAATGTTCTCAGAACGTTCTGTCAATGTTCTCTAAACGTTATGAGCAAACGTTCTTCCTGAAACTTTAATAGAACGTTTGTTCAAAGTTATCTGGTCTTTAATAATGTTCTCAGAACGTTCTGTCAAGGTTCTCTCAACGTTATGAGCAAACGTTCTTCCTGAAACTTTAATAGAACGTTTGTTCAAAGTTATCTGGTCTTTAATAATGTTCTCAGAACGTTCTGGCAAGGTTCTCTCAACGTTATGAGCAAACGTTCTTCCAGTAACGTAAATAGAACGTTTGTTCAAAGTTATCAAAGTTATCATAGGTATTTGTATCAAAGTTAACTTCACATACTTTTGAAGACCCAGCGTTTAGTTGATCTTATTACGTTCTCATTGTAAATGAGGACATGGGAAAACAAAGTAACTTTTTGTAAATTTAAAAGTACTTTACCGGTTACTTTAAAAAAGTAATCTGATTACATAACTCAAGTTACTTGTAATGAATTTATCCCAACAATGTTTGTTAAAGTGAGATATTAACTTAAAATCTCAAGTGTTTTAGATAAAAGTTTGGGAATCTGCATTACAGTATTGCTGACGTTTTTAATTGCCTGCTTCAAATGCTAAATGTTTCTGTTTCCAGGTTACCGGCCTCCGTCATCCTAATGTCTGTGTTCTGGTGCAGTTTGGACTTAATTACAGGAAGACACGCCTGAACTTCCTCTGAAATATCGCCCGTGATCTCCCTCTGGATGAAGATAACAGCAGCTTAGAGCAGATGAAAACTTCTCAAATTGTTCTTATTTTTATATTCAGATGTGTTATTTGCTCTGTGTGATAAAGTTGATGTTCAGCCGGCCAGTGAGAGAAAAACATGATTATTTCACATGATACCAGATTTATATGGTGCCAATTGTTACTTTTAAGGCAAGACGCTACAGGCAAAACCATATTTTTTTATATGCACTGGCCAATTTTGTGTTTCAGTGGGAAGAAAACATCCACAATACGCATTTAAGTGTTTATTTCATTTATAATACATCCATTTAAAAGCGGCAAGTTTGAGTCAGAAATCTCCACTTGAGCAGCTTTACTCATGCACCAAAATTAGTTTAATTCATATCTATATTCTAAATGTTTGTGTATATATTATTCACCTGATTTATAGAACATTTTTGTCATTTTTCTATCGTTCCCGATCCCCTATATAGTGCACTGTCTGATCGTTCCCTATCCCCTATATAGAACACAGTCTGATGGTTCCCTATCCCCTATATAGAGCACTGTCTGATCGTTCCCTATCCCCTATATAGAACACAGTCTGATGGTTCCCGATCCCCTATATAGAGCACTGTCTGATCGTTCCCTATCCCCTATATAGAACACAGTCTGATGGTTCCCTATCCCCTATATAGTACACTGTGATCGTTCCCTATCCCCTATATAGTGCACTGTCTGATCGTTCCCTATCCCCTATATAGAACACAGTCTGATGGTTCCCTATCCCCTATATAGTACACTGTGATCGTTCCCTATCCCCTATATAGTGCACTGTCTGATCGTTCCCTATCCCCTATATAGTGCACTGTCTGATCGTTCCCTATCCCCTATATAGAGCACAGTCTGATCGTTCCCTATCCCCTATATAGTGCACTGTGATCGTTCCCTATCCCCTATATAGAGCACAGTCTGATCGTTCCCGATCACCTATATAGAGCACAGTCTGATCGTTCCCTATCCCCTATATAGAGCACAGTCTGATCATTCCCGATCCCCTATATAGAGCACAGTCTGATCGTTACCTATCCCCTATATAGAGCACAGTCTGAACGTTACCTATCCCCTATATAGTGCACAGTCTGATCATTCCTGATCCCCTTTATAGAGCACAGTCTGATCATTCCCGATCCCCTATATAGAACACAGTCTGATCGTTCCCTATCCCCTATATAGAGCACAGTCTGATCGTTCCTGATCCCCTATATAGAGCACTGTTTGATCGTTCCCTATCCCCTATATAGAGCACAGTCTGATCGTTCCCGATCCCCTATATAGAGCACAGTCTGATGGTTCCCCATCCCCTATATAGAACACAGTCTGATGGTTCCCTATCCCCTATATAGAACACAGTCTGATGGTTCCCTATCCCCTATATAGAGCACTGTCTGATCGTTCCCTATCCCCTATATAGAACACAGTCTGATGGTTCCCTATCCCCTATATAGAGCACTGTCTGATCGTTCCCTATCCCCTATATAGAACACAGTCTGATTGTTCCCTATCCCCTATATAGTGCACTGTCTGATGGTTCCCTATCCCCTATATAGTGCACTGTCTGATCGTTCCCTATCCCCTATATAGAACACAGTCTGATGGTTCCCTATCCCCTATATAGTGCACTGTCTGATGGTTCCCTATCCCCTATATAGTGCACTGTCTGATGGTTCCCTATCCCCTATATAGAGCACAGTCTGATCGTTCCCGATCCCCTATATAGTGCACAGTCTGATCGTTCCCTATCCCCTATATAGAACACAGTCTGATGGTTCCCTATCCCCTATATAGTGCACTGTCTGATCGTTCCCTATCCCCTATATAGAACACAGTCTGATGGTTCCCTATCCCCTATATAGTACACTGTGATCGTTCCCTATCCCCTATATAGTGCACTGTCTGATCGTTCCCTATCCCCTATATAGAACACAGTCTGATGGTTCCCTATCCCCTATATAGTACACTGTGATCGTTCCCTATCCCCTATATAGTGCACTGTCTGATCGTTCCCTATCCCCTATATAGTGCACTGTCTGATCGTTCCCTATCCCCTATATAGAGCACAGTCTGATCGTTCCCTATCCCCTATATAGTGCACTGTGATCGTTCCCTATCCCCTATATAGAGCACAGTCTGATCGTTCCCGGTCACCTATATAGAGCACAGTCTGATCGTTCCCTATCCCCTATATAGAGCACAGTCTGATCATTCCCGATCCCCTATATAGAGCACAGTCTGATCGTTACCTATCCCCTATATAGAGCACAGTCTGAACGTTACCTATCCCCTATATAGTGCACAGTCTGATCATTCCTGATCCCCTTTATAGAGCACAGTCTGATCATTCCCGATCCCCTATATAGAACACAGTCTGATCGTTCCCTATCCCCTATATAGAGCACAGTCTGATCGTTCCTGATCCCCTATATAGAGCACTGTTTGATCGTTCCCTATCCCCTATATAGAGCACAGTCTGATCGTTCCCGATCCCCTATATAGAGCACAGTCTGATGGTTCCCCATCCCCTATATAGAACACAGTCTGATGGTTCCCTATCCCCTATATAGAACACAGTCTGATGGTTCCCTATCCCCTATATAGAGCACTGTCTGATCGTTCCCTATCCCCTATATAGAACACAGTCTGATGGTTCCCTATCCCCTATATAGAGCACTGTCTGATCGTTCCCTATCCCCTATATAGAACACAGTCTGATTGTTCCCTATCCCCTATATAGTGCACTGTCTGATGGTTCCCTATCCCCTATATAGTGCACTGTCTGATCGTTCCCTATCCCCTATATAGAACACAGTCTGATGGTTCCCTATCCCCTATATAGTGCACTGTCTGATGGTTCCCTATCCCCTATATAGTGCACTGTCTGATGGTTCCCTATCCCCTATATAGAGCACAGTCTGATCGTTCCCGATCCCCTATATAGTGCACAGTCTGATCGTTCCCTATCCCCTATATAGAACACAGTCTGATGGTTCCCTATCCCCTATATAGTGCACTGTCTGATCGTTCCCTATCCCCTATATAGAACACAGTCTGATGGTTCCCTATCCCCTATATAGTGCACTGTCTGATCGCTCCCCATCCCCAAAATAGTGCACTGTGATTGTTCCCTATCCCCTATATAGAGTGTGACCAAGTGACCGATTTCAGCCACATCTGTTTATAATGTAGGGGGCGGGGCTTCAGATTCTAGTGAGCATTTGATTGGACAGAAAATCTGCCGAGTGATATCATCAAAATCATTACTCCATATTAGACTCATCTTTGAATGCTTGTCATGGTTTTGGCGCACACTAGCTTATAGAGAACAGCGAGGCTAACACATTCAAAACATTTACATTTTGATTTCATGGGGACTTCAATCAACCGGGAAACTGTGATTCACACCCGTGTCTTATTCCCTCAGGAATGAAGTTGTTGTTCAGAAGGCAGAAGCAGAACTCTTTGATAACACTGCCAGTCCACCAGTACATGAGCCGTTGACGCAGCACACATGAACGCGCCTGTCATCGTCCCCCGCGCGTGAAGCCCGCGGTGGCCTCGCGAGACCCTCACGCGCGCAGATGCTGCATATCATTAGCGCTGAGACGCGGCTAATGGGCGAGCAGGTGCTGTTCTCGAGGGCTTTGCTGCGATACCTGCAGTCCTGCCGTTCGCTTTACAGCCCTCCTGAAAAACACGCGCTCCTTTATAGATGTTTTTGTCCTCGAGCTGGATTGGTTTTCTTTTGAGAGCTCATTTCATGCAATAATAGCGTCACGCGGCGCTGCCATCATCCATATATCAGACGGAGAGAGGTCAGGTGGGAAGGTGAAGGACTGCGGAGGATTCACATCAGAAGCTGATAAACGGAGAGATCGTGCTCTTTTCTGCATCTGATTGTGCTCGAGCTTTATAAAGACATTATCACGGCAATAGAGGAGGACACGAGTCGGGCTTGAGAAGTCGGGTTTTTAAAAAATGTCTTATTCGCCATTCAGTCATTTTGCAAACATTGTTGCAACCTTATTTGAAGTTGTAACATTTTAAGGGGTCGTAACACACACATGTTGATCTTGAGTATCTATAGAGTAGTGTTGATCCTTCATATCTCCCAAGAGTCTTTAGTTTATCATATAAAAGACAGAAACAATGAACCGATTCTTTCAGAAAACAGCCGAGTCCGTGGAGGCGTGCAGTGGGCGGAGCTAAAGAGTCTCACACACACACACCTGGATAACTGATTCTCTATACGTTGGTGTTGTTCACATTATATGCACTTACACACCGATTGTCAACAAAACACACACACACACACACATTTGATCAGTTTCACTCACGCTTGCGGTTCCACTCATGACTGGGAACACACACACACTCACAGAACTCCGGAAACACAAACTGCATCCACTGTTCCCTTAACGCTGGGTTATTTGTGAAGCTGAACAAGGTGATCTTTCCCTCACACACACACACACACACACTACTTTAGTGACATTGTTGATCTTGTGTCTAAAAACAAAATGGCCGACGTAACCCAAACGAAGCTCGTTGATGGATGCACTCTTGCTCTCGCTCCGGTTGATGTGTGTGTGTGTGTGTGCTCATCCGGCAGAAGTGCCCATATAAGGAATTCCGCCCTTTATGATGTCACACAGGGCCATACTCGAAAAAAAAACTTTCCGAGACTTGTTTGAATCCTGAAGGAGTGTATCTGGCACAGAAATACTCCATGTTATGAAATGTTTATCATGAGAATCTTTAACATTGTCATTAAGGCCGAAAGCAGGAAATAGCTTTAGACCCCGCTTTAAAAAAAATGTTACGACTTGTTTTGTTGGCAAACGTTGCTACAGCGTTTTGCTAACGTTCCCAATAAGTTATTTCTGAATAACTGAAATGTTGAACTCTGAACGTTGTGGAAACGTTGTTTGAAGGTTCTCTGAACGTTCTGAAAAAATGTTACTGCTTCTTTCGTTGGTGAACGTCCAGCTATGGATGATCACGTCATTAATTTATTTTTCTATCTATAAATTATAGGCCAATGCCTCATTTGGATCACTGATACTCGCTGATTAAAAAATCTGCCCGCAAAAATAATCTATTACTCCTGACATCCATTAAAACATATGAATCCTGACAGAATGAAAATTATTTATTGCACTCATTTATTCTCTTGTCTCTATACATTATAGACATTCGGATCTCTGATACTCGCTGATTAAAAATCACTCCGAGAGGAATTAGATATGCAACAAGCACAGATAATAATAAAAAACATATTAGCATATGTAAATAAAACATTTACATGCAAATAAGCTGTTAGGCCTAACTAATAGACAGCCATGAAATTGGACAGAGTTTCCAGTAAATGATATTAACCCAGCAGCACCTCCTGTGATTATATTTGTCTGAATGCCAAATCCTGCTCTTTATCAGAACTCGGGCTGAATTTTATTGTTTTATCCATTAATCTCTGATTTATGAAGCATTAATATTCTTCAAACTGTCCTCCTGAAGCTCAATATTAATAACTCCACCTGTGCTATCTCTCAAGTTACCATTAATATTTTATTAACAGCTGGATTATATTTCTGTTCTGTTTATATATATATATTTAGGGTGTACACACCAACTGTAGTGACTCTTATTTTGAAGTGACAAATTACTTTTGATATTTGATTTATTACTATATTACAATTTTTCTATTTGGATTATAATTAATATTTATTAATATTACGTTTATTGTTACTTTACATGTACCGTTTCATGACAGATCTGAGGTGGTGGGTGTGGACGGGACTTTTATTCTGAAATGTCGAAGGTCTAGTTTATACAGAGATTTGATTTATTTATATTACATTTATTGTTACTTTACATGTACAGTTTCATGACAGATCTGATGTGGTGGGTGTGGACGGGACTTTTAATCTGAAATGTCGAAGGTCTAGTTTATTCAGAGATTTGATTTATTACTATATTACCATTTTATTTTATTTGGATAATAATTAATATTTATTTATATTATTATTTATTGTTACTTTACATGTACCGTTTCATGACATATCTGAGGTGGTGGGTGTGGACGGAGACTCTTATTCTGAAGTGTCGAAGGCTTAGTTTATACAGAGATTTGATTTATTTATATATTATTATTTTAATTATTATTATTATTATTATTTATTGTTACTTTACATGTACCGTTTCATGACAGATCTGAGGTGGTGGGTGTGGACGGGACTCTTATTCTGAAATGATGAAGGCCTAGTTTATACAGAGATATGATTTATTACTATAAAATTTTATTTAACTTGAATTATAATTATTATTTATTTATATTATTATTTATATTACATTTATTGTTACTTTACATGTACCGTTTCATGACAGATCTGAGGTGGTGGGTGTGGTTGGGACTCTTATTCTGAATGATGATGAAGGCCTGGTTTATACAGAGATTTTATTTATTTATATTATTTTATTTAACTTGAATTATAATTATTATTTATTTATATTAAATGTATTGTTACTTACATGTACAGTTTCATGACAGATCTGAGGTGGTGGGTGTGGACGGAGACCCTTATTCTGAAATGTCGAAGGTCTAGTTTATACAGAGATTTGATTTATTTATATTATTTTATTTTACTTGAATTATAATTATTATTTATTTATATTATTATTAAATGTATTGTTACTTTACATGTACCGTTTCATGACAGATCTGAGGTGGAGGGTGTGGACGGGGACTCTTATTCTGAAATTTCGAAGGTCTAGTTTATACAGAGATGTGATTTATTTATATTATTTTATTTTACTTGAATTATAATTATTATTTATTTATATTAAATTTATTGTTACTTACATGTACAGTTTCATGACACATCTGAGGTGGTGGGTGTGGTTGGGACTCTTATTCTGAAATGATGAAGGTCGGGTTTATACAGAGATATTATTTATTTATATTATTTTATTTTACTTGAATTATAATTATTATTTATTAAATTACATTTATTGTTACTTACATGTACAGTTTCATGACAGATCTGAGGTGGTGGGTGTGGACGGGGACTCTTATTCTGAAATGTCGAAGGCTTAGTTTATACAGAGATTTGATTTATTACTATATTACCATTTTTTTATTTGGATTGTAATTAATATTTATTTATATTACATGTATTGTTACTTTACATGTACCGTTTCATGACAGATCTGAGGTGGTGGGTGTGGACGGGACTCTTATTCTGCAATTATGAAGGCCTAGTTTATACATAGATTTGATTGATTTATTTTATTTTATCTGAATTATTATTATTATTATTTATATTACATTTATTGTTACTTTACATGTACCGTTTCATGACAGATCTGAGGAGGTGGGTGTGGTTGGGACTCTTATTCTGAAATGATGAAGGCCTGGTTTATACAGAGATTTGATTTATTTATATTATTATTATTTATTTATATTACATTTATTGTTACTATACATGTACCGTTTCATGACAGATCTGAGGTGGTGGGTGTGGACGGGGACTCTTATTCTGAAATGACGAAGGCCTAGTTTATACATAGATTTGATTGATTTATTTTATTTTATTTGAATTATTATTATTATTATTATTTATTTATATTATTATTTATATTACATTTATTGTTACTTTACATGTACCGTTTCATGACAGATCTGAGATGGTGGGTGTGGACGGGGACTCTTATTCTGAAATGTCGAAGGTCTAGTTTATACAGAGATTTGATTTATTTATATTATTTTATTTTACTTGAATTATAATTATTATTTATTTATATTAAATTATTACATGTACAGTTTCATGACAGATCTGATGTGGTGGGGACTCTTATTCTGAAATGTCGAAGGCTTAGTTTATACAGAGATTTAATTTATTACTTTATTACCATTTTTTCATTCGGATTATAATTAATATTTATTTATATTACATTTATTGTTACATTTATTTATTGTCGGAGGTCTAGTTTATACAGAGATTTGATTTATTTATTTTATTTGTATTATTATTATTTATTTATATTATTATTTATATTACATTTATTGTTACTTTACATGTACCGTTTCATGACAGATCTGAGGTGGTGGGTGTGGACGGGACTCTTATTCTGAAATGACGAATGCCTAGTTTATACATAGATTTGATTTATTACTATAGTTTTATTTTATTTGGATTAGTATTTATTTATATTATTATTTATTGTTAATTTACATGCACAGTTTCGTGCGAGGGTGGGTGTGGACGAGGACTCTTATTTTGAAGTGTCTCTGTGGGCGCCCGTCTGATAGCGGAAGTTCTTGCCTCTGGTTGCTGCAGTTCAGGCGGATCCCGTCAGTGTCTGATCACAAACTTTCTGTCAAACCCGAAAAACACACACAATCCGGTAAGAGATCGGCGGAGACACGTCACACACCCGTTAAACAGTCGGAGGAATGAAATGATACCCGCAGCGACGGCGCGAGCCAGTTTTAGGAGCGCAGGCCTGTGATACTGTGTGTGTGTGTGTGTGTGTGTGTGTGTGTGTGTGTGTGTGTGTGTGTGTGTGTGTGTGTGTGTGTGTTTCAGGTGACATGGGGGATAAGGAGTTGATGTGGGCCCTGAAAAACGGAGATCTGGATGAGGTGAAGACTCTCCTGGTTAAGGTGAGAAACACACACACACACACACACACACACACACACACACACACACACACACACACACACACACACACACATCTCATACATTCATAGCGAGTTCAAACAGGTCTGACAGCTCGTGAGGGTTTATAGATCATACATTGTGTTATTTGATCTATACTACGACTATCATAGTCACATATAGTATGTCCAGTTATATTACTATGGTACAGAACCGTGTTACCATGGCA
>NC_137101.1:2237906-2260406 GCF_949357685.1 Gobio gobio | reverse complement strand
AATTACACCCGTGTTCCCCTACATATGTGTGACTTGTGCTGTTTTCTTCCTGACAGGCTCCAGATAAACACGGCATCACCCCGCTGCTGTCCGCAACTTACGAGGGTCACATGACCTGCGTCAAGATTCTTCTAGAAAAGGTACTGAAGCGCTCACACTTCCTCCCAGCGGGAAATATGACAATAACACTATATATATCATAATGGCATTAGAGAAAATCATCAGAAAACAGCTTCACATTTTGAGTTCAAAACAAAAAACTCATCATTCAAATAACATCCTATGATATTTACAATATGGTATTGATGCATTAACTAACAATGAGCGGTACATTTGTTACCGTATTTATTCATCTTTGCGAACGTTATTTAATAAAAACACAACTGTTCATAGTTAATTCAGGTCAGGTGGGGGGGGGGGGGGGGGTACAAATTGCCAGTGTTGGGTAAGTTACTCTAAAAAAGTTATGAATTACTAGTTACTAATTACATCTTCAATAGTGTAATTTGATTAGCCTACTGTAGCTACAAATTACTCTCTCCAAAATGTATTTAATTACTTATTACTAATTAGGCTACTTCCCAAATCTATATCAACCTCGACTAGTTAAGCGATTCAAGGATAGACTTGAAACGGTTCTTTTAATTTATTAAAATAACACTGTAAAAAATATCACATGCTATCTGCTTAAAACAATTATGGTAACAATATTACACGTATTATATTTGAGTAGATTTTAAGGTTGGTTTTTTTTTAGTGAAATTTACCCAAATAAATTAAGTAAAAATTCCTAAATTATTTAGTCTATGGCACATGATGAATTTAATATTATTAGTGGAAAGTGCTTTTTTAATTTAAGTTGACTTTAAAAAATAGGTTATAAATTATATTAAATGGAAATGACCTGTTTATACATAGACTGTTTACTGCTAGAAACAAACTTGTTATTGCACTAGCATTAGAAAAGTTATTTCTCATTGAACAAAGAAACATGCTTCATAATAATAATAATAATACTTGCAGGTATTTACATCACAACCTTACCATAAGCTCTACTCTTCTGCACAATGGTAACGGTCAAAACTTCAACATAACAGAAACTCTTTCAAATGTCAAACATAACCAAACATTAAATATTTACAGATGTTTCCCTTCACTCAAAAACACATAAAATAACACTTAATTTCAATATTAACTCTCTATTTCCAGCCATATGCAAAGCATGTTGGGAACTAACAATGGTGTCTCTAAATAAAACTGCACAATTGAGCTAATTCTCTTAAAATAAATAGGTAACCTTATTTTCCTTAATTTTATCAGCTTAATTGGTTCTTCGATTGAAGCCTCAAAATTGCTTACATTTCCTTAAAAAAATTAGGAAAATGTATCTCTTGGTTTTAATAGGGAAATGTTCTCAATATTTTCTATACAACACTGAACCACAGTTTTCTTAAGAAAATATACAGACTATTTTTAATTATCACCTTAATTTTTTTTTGGTGAAAATTACAAGACACATGATTCATTTTTTACAGTGAAATAATATAAAACTACATCAATTATTCTGACCAAAGTATTACAAATGTTAGAAGGATACATAAAAACATGCATTTTAAAGATAGACTTTAAATGTTGATGTTAATTCCATTATTGTATTATATATAATTGTATTTAGTATTTAGTTAAATTACTTCAGAAGTAGCCTAACTGTAATTAAATTACAGAAAAAATAATCCCTTTTCTTTACTTTTTCAAGGGAAAATTACAGTAACTAATTACTTAGTTACTAGTTACACCCAACACTGCTTGTAGCCATTAAAACACGTATTTAGTTTCAGTTTAAATATTATAATGTTATTTTTTTTTATTAAATGTAGGCTACGTTGAAAAGTGAACAGGACACATAAGATGCATAGCCTTTATCAGAAGACGGGGGTCTTCAATAAGTTAAATAATACTGAAATAAGTTTTGTTTTGTTGAAAGCCTTACATTGAATTTCGTTTTGCATACATTGTATCTTAATTTTAATAAATATTTGATCAACCAAATTGCCCGGATTTAATAAATAATAAGCAAATAGCCTATAACAGACAATGACATGGAGGCGGCGCGCTGCGTGAACAACGGCTTAAATGAACAACTACTAGAAAGAAAAAAAAAACCTTAAGGCCTGTTCACACCGGGACGATTTTCGCACGCGTTTAACGCCTCGTGACTAAACAATGGGCGCCAATGTGAGTGTTCACACCGACGCGCAAAACGGCAGGCGTAAAAGCGTCATTTTTAAAAAGAACGCCTCGGGTTCGTTTTTTTATTTTGACGCGGCGCGTAAAAAACTGTCCGACCAATGAGATCGGCGCTTTTGTTCACGTGCCTGGAGCTGCTGAAGTGACAGTAAAACACGACTTGGTGGCGCTCGAGCACAAAACGCTCTTGCCGAGCACATATTGATACGACGAAGAAGTAGTAAGTAGACAAAGAAGAAGATGAACTGCTAATGCTGCTTGCCAGTTAGCAAAAAGTGTGTGAATGGTTTTGTCCATATACATAATATGTCTATGGTTTTGGCAAGCACGTAAATACTGTCTCTCTTCTCCTTCTGTGTGACAAGCGAGTGTCAGAAGCGTAAGTGCCGCAGCGCCATCTTGTGTACCGCGAGCGCATCGACTGAATGTGCACGTTCACTCTGCGCAGCGCCAGTGAAAATCGCTTGGGTGTGAACACTCAAGACGCGCCGAAAAACGGCACGAAAAACGCTGGCGATAAGCGCGCACGATATTCGTCCCGGTGTGTACAGGCCTTAAGTCTGGGGCAGCCCTATTTCAGATAGGCCTATATTTGATCAAGAATGTCACAAAGGGAGTTCTGGGTTGGGCGCGCGGTGCTGAGCGCAATGAGCTTCAGAAATCAACGAAATCTCCAGAAAGGCCCGCTCCACTGGAGGAAATATTACCGCTCTTTCTATACGCACACACCGCTACGGTCACAATATGACCTCATGTACGCTATGTTTTAAAAACATAATTCAACATATAAATAATACTTTTTAATGGGCCACTTAAAATGTTTATTACAAATAAATGATTAAATCCTAAAAATGAATAAATGTAAATGAACAAAAATGTGCATTGCAATCCAATCCCCTCAGCACCCCCACTTCCCGCGCCCCTGGACCCAAATTGAAAAGCTTCCCACATACAGTCGTCTCTAAATACACAAGTTTCATAACCCACGGCTAAAAGTGATGAACATGTGAGGATATGTTGTCTGAGCTGTAATAACCACCCAAAAAAGAGCCGCTTTTTGATGTTTTGGGTTATAAATTCATTGTTGAAAGTGTGTATCTCAGGCCCTGTGAGCTCTAGCACCCTGCAGACAGTTTGGGCTGTTTCCACTAGATGGCAGCAAACACTGGAAAAAAGTATTTTGTCTGTATCATGTATGCAAAGATTTATTCAAATGATCTGAGGGGAGGAATATAACCTTTTTAATGTAATTTCCATCTACCCAAATCTCTCCGATACACACTTCTCCTCACACACACTGGTGTAAATGCAATATCAGGGTCACAAAATTATTTTTTCCAGTGTTTGCTGCCATCTAGTGGACACAGCCCGAACTGTCTGCAGGGTGCTAGAGCTCACAGGGCCTGAGTTACACACTTTCAACAATGAATTTATAACCCAAAAAATCTAAAAGCGCCTCTTTTTTGGGGGGTTATTACATATCCTCACATGTTTATCACTTTTAGCAGTGGTTTATGAAACTTCAAAGGGTTTCCTGTAAAATGACACCAGTATTGTGTGTGTGTGTGTGTGTGTGTGTGTGTGTGTGTGTGTGTGTGTGTGTGTGTGTGTGTGTGTGTGTGTGTGTGTGTGTGTGTGTGTGTGTGTGTGTGTGTGTGTGTGTGTGTGTGTGTGTGTGTGTGTGTGTGTGTGTGTGTGTGTGTGTGTGTGTGTGTGTGTGGGAAGCTTTTACATTTGGGTCGGGCAAATCCAGGGGGAAATGCTCCCAGAGTAATTTACTGTAAATAAGTTACTTTGTGTAAAACATTGTTTAATGTTGAGCATCTGTAAACAAACGAAATTCCCCTTCATATACGGCATATTTGTTATTTTGCAATAATGGTATTACACACGTGGCGATATACAGTAATGCGATAATGAACACACACCGTATTGTTATCGTGGGCACTTCAAAACACCGTCAATAATTATTTATTACAAATTATTCCGATTTTAAGAATCACATCAGTTGAAATATTTATTATTGTGACAAGTTTTTTAACCCTCAAGCAATTATACTTATTTTTCTTTGTCAGAAACCTTATTTTATTTAATTTTGACATTTTTTAATGCATTTTTTCCCGGGTGTTTTTATTTATTTACCTTTAAATTATTCAATTTTATCAATAAACAACAAATAAATGGTAATTTAAGCACATTCTCCACATAGTTTCAACACAATTTCATGCATAACCCTTTTAATTCAGCTCAAAATATCTCACATTGAGTGTCTTTTCCGACCTTTTTTTAATTGATTTAACTATTTAAAAAAAATAATTAAATGTATTAAGTTTATTATTTATAATGATAATCATTATAAGTAAATAATACATAAACATTGGGCTGTATGCTGTTTAAAAGTAAACATTGTTTATAAAAAAAAGATCAAGTCTCAAGACTGTTATTACTGATCTTTGTTTTTGTTCTGTTTAATTATTGTTCTTGGCATTCTTTCATTGTTATTGTACAGCCATTTGGGCTACTTTGTAGTGGAAAGGGCTTTATAATTAAATCAGACTTGAGACTTTTTGGTGGATAAAAAGATAATATAACATGATATTTCATGACTCCTATAGCTCTATATGGAGCAAATGAGCCGTTCCGCTGGGTCCTAGAGTCAGTTTCTCTTCAGTATATGTTCAGATACACATGTAGACATTATAAACTCGTTTTTTTGGTAAAGTTTTAGCACTTTTAGTTTGAATTTTGAGTGTTTTTCTATGTGTATTATTGAAGCGTTCCTCCATTCATTCCTAAGGGGGTCAAATTGACTGAAGTTTGTTACTTTTTGACATTTCAACCCCAAAACTCCTCGAATCCAGTCCATTTGTTTTGTGCATTCGTGGTTCTTCGTGGTCTTGGACCACTCCGATGAACTCTGAATTTTTTTTAATAAAGAGTTTGGGGTCAAAATGACCCGAGGGAAGGATGAGGGCTAATGTTGCTCAGCATCTGCAAACAACTAAACTCCACTTCTCTCTGCACCATATTTCCCCGTGTAAATAGTCTAGCTCAGTATAACTGGTCATAATCTCTGCTGGCTGGCACATCTCTAGCGTCGTGTGGTGTGTATTGTGGCAGTCAGAGAAAGAGCTTTTTGTTTGTGGGTTTTAAAGCTGCAAGCGTCTGAACGGGGGCTGTAAACCGTGACGTCCGCAGGGTCAGACGGGGTTATGTAATGCATGGTTATGTCAGGCTGAGATCGCATCTGAGATTACACAACACACACACACACACACACACACACACTGATGTTTCCTCCGGGCCGCTCGGACGCTTCTGCAGGCGTTTGTGGCCGAATATTCCAGGCTTGAATCCCCATCGGATTCCTTGACGAGTGCAGTTGTTGCCCTGAAACAAGTCGAGGTGTAACGTATTGTTTATTTGTCCCATTGTTTAAACGGATAGTTCACCCAAAAACGAAAATGTGATGTTTTTCTGCTTACCCCTAAGGCATCCAAGATGTAGGCGTCTTCGTTTCTTCAGTAGAACACAAATGAAGATTTTTAACTCAACCGTTGCTGTGTGTCACTCATATAATGCTTGTCAATGGGGTCTAATTCTATTAGAGTAAAAAAAACATGGACAGACAACTTCAAATTAAACTCGTGACGACACATTGATGTCTTAAGACACGAAACCATTGGTTTCTGAGAGAAACCCAACGGTATTTATGCAAATATATCACCACATATCAGACGAACGCTTCAGCTCTCCAGACTGACATCACTTCCTGTGAGTGAGGTCAAAATTTCAGCCGGGTCATAGATATATATACGTAGATTCCTCATTAGTGCCTCATCATGGCATGGATCGCTCGAATGAGGAATCTACGTATATATATCTATGCCTCCACGACGCATGCGTGAGAATATGACGTAGCGCCGGCGTTCGGGAATCCATGAAATGCACACTTAAGCCCCATTTTGAGAACTACACCGAGACCTAAAGCACGATCAATGTAGAATCCAACAGCTTAGACACGCGCGTCTTCCTCTGCTCGTAAACAAATCTCTTCTGGGTCGTGTGTCCGAACGCCGGATCTGCGTCATATTCTCACGCATGCGTCGTGGAGACACACACGGAAGTCGAGAACAAGTTGGAAAAAGGTGTTATTTTGATTTTTTTTTGCGCACAAAAACTATTGTCGTCGCATTGTAAGATTATTGTAGAGTCACTGTGGTGAGATGGACTTTGTAACGATGTTTTTAGTGCCTTTTATCGGTCTTGTGAGTGTAAATGTACTGAATGCCAATGGAGGCCAATCTGAAGCCTTTCTCAGCATCAGCTTTACACTAAAATATCTTCATTTGTGTCTGAAGATGAACGGAGGTCTGACGGGTGTCCAACCACATGAGGGTGAGGAATTAATGACAGAATTTTCATTTTTGGGTGAACTAACCCTTTAAGCGACTGCGTTTTTTAGGGGTGACATCATTACACTCACCGTTTTATCGCTAAAAGGCCGATTGCGCAATCTTTTTTAACGCATATTCACTTTGTCGATAACAAAACACTGAAAAAAGTGGATGGAAACTTGGCTAATGAAAACGACTTATTGTTAGTTAATGTCGCATTAACTAATAGGACCTTAAAGGGCCCTATTTCACCGATCTGAGCTCATGATCTGATGCTCATGGCGTATCCGAATCCACTTTTGCTAGTTTAACGATGGAAAAAAGTGGTCTGCGCACCAGGTGCATGCTCCAAAATTTGTCTCTTAATGAGTCATGGGTGTGTTTTGGGCGTAACGTGCAATAAACCAATCAGAGTCTCATCTCCCTTTCCCTTTAAAAGCCAATTGCGCATTCGCTATTTACATGTGAGCGGAAAGACTGAACGCTTCTCCAGAGAGGAATCCTTTTATTTGTAATATTTGGCGTGTGTGTGTGTGTGTGTGTGTGTGTGTGTGTGTGTGTGTGTGTGTGTGTGTGTGTGTGTGTGTGTGTGTGTGTGTGTGTGTGTGTGTGTGTGTGTGTCAGGGTACCCGCGGGATCTTAAAAAGTCTTAAATGTCTTTAAATTCAAAATCTGAATTTTAAGGCCTTAAAAGTCTTAAATTCGCTGAAGTATTGAGTTCTAGGTCTTAAATAATTTTAAACGGGTCTTAATTTTCCTACGTCCATGTAACGCTACCTCTAATGCTCATTGAAATGCTCTCACAGCGTTTTAGAGAGAGAGAGTGTGTGTGTGTGTGTGTTGTAGATCGTTTTTTCGCTAGTGAGAGACCAACATGCATCTTATATAGCAGCCAATCAGCTTTCGTGTTATTGGCGCTAGTCTCTTTCGGATTGTACCACAGACACATCAAACGGATTTTATTCTTCAGCTTCAGTTCACTAGTTCCGCGATTGTGAAAGCGAAGGCGAATCTTTCTTACCTGCCATCTCGCATAATGACCATATAAAGTATGACATGCCCGATAGCACTAAAAAAAGAGTTTAAAAAGCGATTTAAACCCCGAATTCATTCGCTACTGCCACACAGACCGATGTCAGACTGGCCGCGGATTCTGCAGGCGTTTGCCACCGAATCTAGGCGCATTACTGTAGGTCTTAAAGCAAAAGCAACCCCCCCCCCCCCCTCCTGCCTTTGACGTTAATATTAATCAAACAACAACAACGGGGAAAAAAAAACAGTAGCCTACCTAAACTTAAAGCACTGTTTGTATCTATATATTTAAGTTGTATTTATTTGTCCTATTGTCAAACAAGATTCATGCATTTTGTTTGTTTTATTGCCATGTATGACTATTGTGCATCCAACATAATGATATGGTAAATGTGGCATCCTAATTATGGAAAAAAAAAAACATGCACATTTCTGAAAATGACCACCACAAAATCAGTAATTTTGATCTCACAAAAAATGTATATACACACACACTAGCGGTCAAAAGTTTGAGAACGGTAAGATTTTAAAATGTTTTTAAAGAAGTCTCTTCTGCTTACCAAGGCTGCATTTATTTGATCCAAAATACAGCAAAAACAGTATTGTAGTGAATTTTTATTTTTCATTTTTTTTTGTTGAACAATTTTAAAGAACAATTTTATATTTCAATATACTTTAAAATGCAATTTATTTGTGTGATTCAAAGCTGAATTTTCAGCATCATTACTCCAGACTTTAGAGTCCTTCAGAAATCCATTTTTTACTTTCTATTTCAGATGAATGCTGTTCTTTAGAACTTTCTATCCATCAAAGAATCCTAAAA
Organism: Gobio gobio; assembly: GCF_949357685.1. Classification (NCBI taxonomy): domain Eukaryota; kingdom Metazoa; phylum Chordata; class Actinopteri; order Cypriniformes; family Gobionidae; genus Gobio; species Gobio gobio. The sequence continues at coordinate 2,251,907 of NC_137101.1, read as the reverse complement.
TAAAAATGTTTTACACAACTGTGTTCAACACTGATAATAATCATAAATGTTTGATCATCAAATCCTCATATGAGAATGATTAGTGAAGGGTCATGTGACACTGAAGACTGGAGTAATGATGATAAATTCAGCTTTGATCACAGGAATAAATCACACTTTACTATATATTCACATAGAGAACAGTCACAACACAACTGTCACAATATTACAGCTTTTTAATATTTTTAATAACAAATGCAGCCTTGGTGAGCAGAAGAGACTTCTGTAAAAACAGTCAAAAATCTTACCGTTTAAACTTTTGACTGGTAGTGTGTGTGTATATTAATCCTGGTGGGATTGAGCTTTGAGGAAGTGCAAGTTTACTAATACTTTGTTCAATTTGAATAAATCAATTTGCTTTGCAAGTTATTTTGTGATTCTGTATTTCCTTTTGTACGTTTTTTTTTAATTGCGTGATATAGGTCTTAAATTTAATTCATAATGGTCTTGAAAAGGTCTTAAAAAGTCTTAAATTTGACTTGGTGAAACCTGCAGATACCCGTTTGTGTGTGTGTGTGTGTGTGTGTGTGTGTGTGTGTGTGTGTGTGTGTGTGTGTGTGTGTGTGTGTGTGCTTAAAGTGGAAAAAATAAAGAGCCGGAACTCACCAGAGGGGGCGGGGCTTTGTTGGGGGCGTGGTTATGGGGGGATTATTTAGTCAATAATTCAAGAAGGTCCATATTTTAAAGCTCTTTCTAACTTGTACTCAGCCTTAAAACTAACATATAGTTCTTGTAATTGTTTAACTATAGCATTTGTTACAATACAAGTTTACTTACAAAGCAAGAGCATCGACGGCTCCTCATTAACATGCAGGCCAATGTTCACTTTTCTCTTTCTTTTTTTTCTAATGAAATAGCGAGACAATTATTGCTACACAGATATACATCTTTAGTGCGAAATATATTCCCTTAACTGATTATCTAGTATAAATTCTACAACTAGTCAAAATTTACCACAATAAATACACAACGTGATAAACTCTAGTAAATGTGGTTATCATGAGTTTAAAAAGCATGCATGTCATATTATTATTTATCATTTTTTGAGACTCTGTTATCGTTCGTGTTTGGGGTCTTTGGTTGTGGATGTAAAACTGCAGCTTTCTGTATCGTCCATTTCTGAATTCTCCCCCTCAAAGGATTGTGTGTGTGTGTGGTTCACACCCCAAGACTGCAGTGTGAATCTGAATAACGGCTCAGTGGCTCTCGAATAAACGAGTAACGAACACACACACACACACGTTCCCTTAATAACTGTGTGTGTCCAGAGCTCTTGTATGTCGATACTGGCTCTATATATGAAGATGGGTCGTGGATTAAATGCGTGAAGATGTTTGTGAATGTTGGATTTGTTAGGATCTGTGCTAACCTGAGATCTTGGTGGTCTCATGTTTTATTAAATTGTAATATTTCTGCTTGTGGTATTTCCTACTAAAGCAAGGTTATGTTTGACTCTGAGAGTGTATCTAAAGCAGACTGGTGGGCGTGGCCTTGGATGGTATGCCCAGTGCATTATGGGTGTTGAAGTTTTCCTATCTATTTTGGGCAGAAGGGCCTTTTTCTCTGTTTTCTCTAGTCGGGTAGCACCGTTTTTAAAGGGTCCATAACACACACACACACACACAGTTTCTGTCAGTCTCATGTTGATCTTGAGTATCTATAGAGTAGTGTTGATCCTTCATATCTCCCAAGAGTCTTTAGTTTATCAGATTTATAAAAAGACAGAAACACTGAACCGATTCTTTCAGAAAACAGCCGAGTCCGTGGAGGCGTGCAGTGGGCGGAGCTAAAGAGAGCACACACACACATCATGGCATTCTCCACATAGTTTCAACTCAATTTCATACATAACCCTTTTAATTCAGCTCAAAATATCTCACATTGGGTGTCTTTGCCGACCTTTTTTGTGGAAAAAAGATAATATAACATGATATTTCATGACTCCTATAGCTCTATATGGAGCAAATGAGGCGTTCCGCTGGGTCCTAAAGTCAGTTTCTCTTCAGTATGTGTTCAGATACACATGTAGACATTATAAACTCATTTTTTTTGTAAAGTTTTAGCATTTTTAGTTTGAATTTTGAGTGTTTTTCTATGTGTATTATTGAAGCGTTCCTCCATTCATTCCTAAGGGGGTCAAATTAACTGAATACATTTCAACCCCAAAACTCCTCGAATCCAGTCCATTTGTTTTGTGCATTCGTGGTTCTTCGTGGTCTTGGACCACTCCGATGAACTCTGAATTTTTTTTAATAAAGAGTTTGGGGTCAAAATGACCCGAGGGAAGGATGAGGGCTAATGTTGCTCAGCATCTGCAAACACACACACACACATTGTTGACATTGTTGATCTCGTGTCTAAAAACAAAATGTCCGACGGCTCCTGTAACTTGAACAAAGCTCATTGATGTACGTGCTCTTGCTCTCGCTCTGGTTGATGTGTGTGTGTGTGTGTGTGTGTGTGTGTGTGTGTGTGTGTGCGCTCATCTGGGAGAAGTGCCCATATAAGGAATTCCAACTCGTGTTTTGAAATGTTGTCCATGTTAATCATGAGAATCGACTCTTTAACAGTGTAAATAAGGCTGAATGCAGGGTTTCTGCTATAGGCAGAGTTTTATTGAAAGCCCATTTTACCAGCGATCAAGTATCTTTATAGTTGCCATTTTTAATTTTAATAACTCAAGTATGATTTTCGCCATGAAAGTTGCCAGAGAAGACGTCGTGGTGTTTTTCTTGCCGTCTCTGTATTGACCCTTTATTGTGTTTCCACACTGATGCTGATGAATACGGCAGACGAGAGGAAACGTCACATGACTCAAACCGATGAATGAGAGATTGAAGAGCACTTCCTCTTTTTTCTGTCGTCAAATGCTCTAAATGGGAAGTACAACTTCCATAATTATCTTCAGATATTTACATATATTAAATATAATATAAATCAATATTTCATATAAACATTATTTTAAACGCCTTTTGTCTAGCTATCAGGATCATTTGAATTCTTTAAGGGCTAATATTCTTCACATTTCTTGCATTTTATTTCATTTTCCTCATGTTTTAGTTTAGTTTTATTATAGTTTTAGTAATATTTTGAATTGGATTTTATTAAATTTTGTTAGATTTTTTTGTCATTATGTTTTAATATTCCTTTTTAAGTTTAAATTATTTTTATTTCACGTCTTTTATTTTTGTATCTTTAGTTTATGTTCATTTTAGTTTTTAGTCATTACATTTTTTGTAATTGAATTTGTAGCATTTTTTCATGTTTTTTTTAAATATTGCTTTTTATATTTAATATATTTTTATTTCAGTTTTCGTTTTATTAATATTTTGGATTGGCCTTATTATATCTTTAGTTTTCATGTTAATTTATGAAAACCATTTTTTTAATAAGTTTCATTTTTAGTAAGTTCGTTTTTTGTTTTAGTAATTACATTTTTTAGTATTTGTCATTTTAAAGCGTTTTTTTTTAAAACATTGCTTTTTACGTTTAATATATTTTTATTTCAGTTTAAGTTTTTATTTATTTCTAGTCATTTGCCAAGGCAACATTTCCAGTTTTCGTTTAATTTAAATTTTCTAACTTAATTTTTGTATATTTTTTTAATTCCAGCTTTATTTCAACAAACATAACTGTTTTTAATAGTTTTAGTAAACGATAACAGCCCTTGTCTTCATAAAAAAAGCGAAATTATTATGACTATTATATTATCACCCCTAAAATTAAACACCCCGTAAATGAGCTCTGTGATTGGCTAACCTCTTTGCATATGAAATGAGTAACAACCCACCAAGCTTCTGAACGCCCAATAGGTGTCGATATGTAAATCCTATGCAAATGAGCCGTTGATTTCGACGTTGGTCATTTACAGTTTCAGTAAATGATCTATGGTTTGATCCTTGCAGTCTACATGCGACAACGAACTTAAAGGTGCAGTGTGTAATATTTATGAGGATCTATTGACAGAAATGCAATATAATATACATAACTATGTTTTCAGTGGTGTATAAAGAACGAAAAAAATTTATTATCTTAGAATGAGCCGTTTCTATCTACACACACCGCAGGTCCCCTTACAGTGAAGCCGCCATTTTGCGCCGTCATGTTTCTACGGTAGCCCTGAAGGGACAAACTTCTCCGTCCCCTTACAGTGAAGCCGCCATTTTGCGCCGCCATGTTTCTACGGTAGCCCTGAAGGAACAAACTTCTCCGTCCCCTTACAGTGAAGCCGCCATTTTGCGCCGCCATGTTTCTACGGTAGCCCTGAAGGGACAAACTTCTCCGTCCCCTTACAGTGAAGCCGCCATTTTGCGCCGTCATGTTTCTACGGTAGCCCTCAAGGGACAAACTTCTCCGTCCCCTCACAGTGAAGCCGCCATTTTGCGCCGTCATGTTTCTACGGTAGCCCTGAAGGAACAAACTTCTCCGTCCCCTTACAGTGAAGCCGCCATTTTGCGCCGCCATGTTTCTACGGTAGCCCTGAAGGAACAAACTTCTCCGTCCCCTTACAGTGAAGCCGCCATTTTGCGCCGCCATGTTTCTACGGTAGCCCTGAAGGGACAAACTTCTCCGTCCCCTTACAGTGAAGCCGCCATTTTGCGCTGCCATGTTTCTACGGTAGCCCTGAAGGGACAAACTTCTCCGTCCCCTTACAGTGAAGCCGCCATTTTGCGCTGCCATGTTTCTACGGTAGCCCTGAAGGGACAAACTTCTCCGTCCCCTCACAGTGAAGCCGCCATTTTGCGCCGCCATGTTTCTACGGTAGCCCTGAAGGGACAAACTTCTCCGTCCCCTTACAGTGAAGCCGCCATTTTGCGCCGCCATGTTTCTACGGTAGCCCTGAAGGAACAAACTTCTCCGTCCCCTTACAGTGAAGCCGCCATTTTGCGCCGTCATGTTTCTACGGTAGCCCTAAACGGACAAACTTCTCCGTCCCCTTACAGTGAAGCCGCCATTTTGCGCCGTCATGTTTCTACGGTAGCCCTAAACGGACAAACTTCTCCGTCCCCTTACAGTGAAGCCGCCATTTTGCGCCGCCATGTTTCTACGGTAGCCCTGAAGGGATAAACTTCTCTACAGAACCTCACCACTAGATGCCGCAAAAACTTACACACTGCACCTTTAAATGAATAATTCTAATTTCTTTGTATTCAGTTATTTGTACAAGGGTCAGTGTCTGGATTTATGTGCGTTTACCCAACATGCATCAGTGCTGACCACAGCTCAGGGAACAAACACTGAACTAAACAGGCATTTATTATGCGTGGAGAGATGTGAAACTAAAGAATGAACAGCTTGTGTGAGTCTGTGTGTGTGTGTGTGTGTGCGCTTGTGTGTGTGTGTGTGTGTGTGTGAGACGCCCACTGGCGTTTTTCTGCACCTTTAGAGGGAGTGAATGAAGAAATCAATCCGTCTTCAAATGTTTGTTGGGCGTCTCTCAGGTGTGTGTGTGTGTGTGTGTGTGTGTGTGTGTGTGTGTATGCGAATGGGTTTGCGCTCTAAACTTCAGTGCTGTGTGTTGAGTTCAGAGTCAAGTCCGACCTGTGTGTAAAGAGGAATAATTCTGCCCGCATGCACAGTGGTGATCAATACGCCGCATCGATCGGGGCAGAGGATAATATTTCTGTAAAGGGCCGGTCGATTCCCCTCGTGTTAAAGGGCCCCGCGGGTCCGGCTCCCTGGTGATTATGCATGAGATCCTCTGTTACTCAATAACGCCGTAATCAGCTCTTATTGGTCAGGTGACGCGCTGGAGGTGGAGGCTAATCTCCTGTCAATTGTTCTTTTATTTGTTGAATAATGTTGGGTCGTGTGTAATCTAGCAGAACTTTGACTAATGCCGTAAATTTCACTTTACCAAAGGTCAACATCCCTCGACTGTTAAACTCATATTTTTGCTCTGCCCACTCGTTTAATATCATGAGAATCTGGAGAAACTTTGAAACATTTAAAAAAAAAAATATCACACGTTCAATTAAATGAGTTATTAAATACAATATTTGATTATTTTTATAATATACGCAGGTTTATCATTAGCTAATACTAAAATATAAACATTTCTGTTCATTGAAATAAAGCTAGAAAAGAAATAAATTGAGTTATTAAATACAATATTTGATTATTTTTATAATATATGCAGGTTTATCATTAGCTAATACTAAAATATAAACATTTCTGTTCATTGAAATAAAGCTAGAAAAGAAATAAATTGAGTTATTAAATACAATATTTTATTATTTTTATAATATACGCAGGTTTATCATTAGCTAATACTAAAATATAAACATTTCTGTTCATTGAAATAAAGCTAGAAAAGAAATAAATTGAGTTATTAAATACAATATTTTATTATTTTTATAATATACGCAGGTTTATCATTAGCTAATACTAAAATATAAACATTTCTGTTCATTGAAATAAAGCTAGAAAATAAATAAATGGAGTTATTAAATACAATATTTTATTATTTTTATAATATATGCAGGTTTATCATTAGCTAATACTAAAATATAAACATTTCTGTTCATTGAAATAAAGCTAGAAAATAAATAAATGGAGTTATTAAATACAATATTTGATTATTTGTATAATATATGCAGGTTTATCATTAGCTAATACTAAAATATAAAAATTTCTGTTCATTGAAATAAAGCTAGAAAAGAAATAAATTGAGTTATTAAATACAATATTTGATTATTTTTATAATATACGCAGGTTTATCATTAGCTAATACTAAAATATAAACATTTCTGTTCATTGAAATAAAGCTAGAAAAGAAATAAAATGTAAATAACTGGAAATAAAAAATAGATACAGGAGGGATGGAAAATATTTTCGTGTTATTGTAGATTTATTAATATTTTGATTAGCATTTTTATGTGCTTTTTGTTATTTTATTGTCTATTTAGGTTTAATTTAGTTAGTTCTAGTTTTTATTTATTTCTATTTTAATAATTGTAATGCATTAACTATTATTTCAGATTTGCCAAGGCAACATTTCTGCTTTTTGTTTAGTTTAGAGTTTAATATTAATACTTGTAACTAGTTTTAATATTAATATTTTTCTTTTATTGAATTTTTTTGTTTTATTTTTCAATTTAATTTTTATTGTATTTTTTTTTCAGCTTTATATTTCAATTTACCGTAAAAAAAAAAAACCTATTAATAAATTAAATTAATAGTTAATGATAACCCTGATATGAATGTAACGCTGCAAAAAAAGCTTTTCTTATGTAGTATTTTTGTCTTGTTTCTAGTCTAAATATCTCAAAAATCTTACATCAAAATGCTTTTACTATATTTTTTAGATTTTTTTTCTAGGGCTGTAAAAAGATTAATCGCGATTAATCGCATCCAAAATAAAAGTTGGTGTTTACATAATATATGTGTGTGTACTCTGTTAATTATTATTTAATTATAAATACACACACATTAATGTATATATTTAAGAAATATTTGCATGTATATACATTTATATAATCTATAATATATAAATATAAATGTTTTATATATAAAAAACTTTTTTTCTTAAATATATACATGCTTGTGTGTGTATTTATATATAAATAATAATTAACAGAGTACACACACATATATTATGTAAACACAAACTTTTATTTTGGATGCGATTAATTGCGATCAATCTTTTGACAGCCCTAATTTTTTCTTGTTTTCTTGAAATTAAAATCAAAATGAAGCTTAAAACAAGCTAAATTATCTGCCAATGGGGTGAGAACAATAATCTCGTTTCTATTTGAAATCTTGATTTAAGAATTTGTCGATATTTGGACTGGAAACCGGACAAAAGTACTTAATAATAAGCACATTTGTATGCAGTGAAATGATGTGTTTAATCGTGTGTGTGTGTGTGTGTGTGTGTGTGTGTGTGTGTGTGTGTGTGTGTGTGTGTGTGTGTGTGTGTTCCTCCAGGGTGCTGATAAGGAACGCAAAGGTCCGGATGGTCTGAGCGCGTTCGAGGCGGCCGAGAGCGAGGCCATTAAAGCTCTACTGAAGTGAGCCGGACGCTGCCAGCAGCGGAGAGGTTCTGCCCACAACCACTGGATCCCGCAAACACACACACACACACACACCTCTCTGTATCTGCCCGCTGGCTGCATCAGCTCCTCTAGGTTTCCTTTTGTTTTGTTTTTCCATGACCTTTTTTATTTTATTTTAGGGGAGGTGCTTGATTTCCCCTTTAGTTTACCAGCGTCAGCCATTGGCTGATGGACCTGTCACTCATGCCTACGGACCAATGGGAAAGCCTGTCTAACACCACTAAACACGGACTTTAGAGTTCAGACTACAGCGAGCGAGTGGATGATGATCATGATGATGTTGTGTACATTTATTTTTTTCAGACTGTTGCGATTTGCAATTAGAAACGAGTGGTTTGTATAGTTTATAGGGCTGTGAAAATGTTGGAAAAATATGAGCTGATGAATTTCCCTGCACTCCAGCCCCACATTTCCCTCCTTCAGCTTAACGACATTCCCGTCGCATTAGCTCTTCAAAGAACAAATATTACACCTCAGATGCTTGAATCGTTCTGCTGACGTGCACATTTCTTTGCTTTTGTGCCCCTTTGAATTTGTGTTGTTGTGGCAAAAATAAATGAATTCTCAGCTGCTGTGCTTGTAGAGTGTTAAACAGGTTTGTTCAGATGAGGGACGCCTGTCTCTCTCTCTCTCTCTCTCTCTCTCTCTCTCTCTCTCTCTCTCTCTCTCTCTCTCTCTTTCTATCTCACTCTATCTCTCTATCTCACTCTATCTCTCTCTCTCTATCTCACTCTATCTCTCTGTCTCTATCTCACTCTATCTCTCTCTCTCTATCTCACTCTATCTCTCTGTCTCTCTATCTCTCTCTCTCTATCTCACTCTATCTGTCTCTCTATCTCACTCTATCTCACTCTATCTCACTCTATCTCACTCTATCTCACTCTATCTCACTCTATCTCACTCTATCTCACTCTATCTCTCTGTCTCTCTATCTCTCTCTCTCTCTCTCTATCTCACTCTATCTCTCTCTATCTATCTCTCTCTCTTTCTGCATGATTGTGTTTTAGCTTTTCAAGACAGTCTTAAACAAATTCACAAGGATTAGCAAATTTCAAATATCCATATCTGGCATTGTTGTGAAAAAGTCCGTTTGAAAACAAAAAAAACTAATAAAACGATTTCAAATGATTAGTTTGATTTTGTCACATTTGTAAAAGTATTGATATCTATATATATATTATAATTGTTAAACACTCTTCATCAGGAAATCGAGGGTATCGTTGATAGTCCTGGTTAAAAGTGCTTATTTCTCTGGATTTAAACATTCTTGGAAACTTTTGGGATAATGTACGCAAGTCAACAAATATATAAATATATATAACTTTTATTTTAATCCAAAAATCGTACATATTGTGCATTTAAGTAATGACAAATTATTTCTGTATGTTCTCTGAACGTTCAAAAATGCTTGTTTTTGGTAATTTGATGCAAAGGTAATATAAAACAAAGTATAGTGTTATTGTTATGTACGTTGTATAATTAAAAAATTAACAAAATGTAAAAAACTGCAGGATTTACGATGTTGATGACCGTTAAAACGCGTCTGCACACTCTGTGTTAAACAGGGTCCTGTGGATGTGATTGGCTATGATTGGATCACGTGATAAATCCCGCCTGTTTTTTGCGTGCGCGTTCTGCCCGCGATTTAGTTTGAATGAACAAAATGGTGGCGTGGGGAGACTAATTAAAGCGTAAGTAAAGAGCTCAGCCACCATAGATATCCTTAATAAAGGCCTTTATTATGGATATCTATGTCAGCCACTACATATCACCGCTTTATTTCACATCATAATCAAACTTGAGAAAGCCTGAAAACATGAAGACTGTGGGGTTTTAGTGAGGAGTGTGTGTGTGTGTGTGTGTGTGTGTGTGTGTGTGTGTGTGTATGTGACTGAGTGAGTGTGTGTGTGTGAGAGAGTGTGTGTGTGTGTGTGTGTGTGTGTGTGAGAGAGAGAGAATGAGTGAGTGTGTGTGAGAGAGAGTGAGTGTGTTTGAGTATGTGTGTGTGTGAGAGAGAGAGAGAGTGAGTGAGTCAGTGTGTGTGTGTGTGTGTGTGTGTGTGTGTGTGTGTGTGTGTGTGTGTGACTGAGAGAGAGAGTGAGTGTGTTTGAGTATGTGTGTGTGTGAGAGAGAGAGAGAGAGAGTGAGTCAGTGTGTGTGTGTGCGAGAGTGTGTGTGACTGAGTGAGAGAGAGTGAGTGTGTTTGAGTGTGTGTGTGTGTGAGAGAGAGAGAGAGAGTGAGAGTGAGTCAGTGTGTGCGAGAGTGTGTGTGACTGAGTGAGAGAGGGTGTGTGTGTGTGTGTGTGTGTGTGTGTGTGTGTGTGTGTGTGTGAGAGAGAGAGAGAGTGAATGTGTATGTGTGAGAGAGTGAGTGTGTGTGTATGTGTGTGAGAGAGAGTGAGAGTGTGTATGTGTGTGAGTGAGTGTGTGTTTGTGTGAGTGTGTGTGTGTGTGTGTGTGTGTGTGTGTGTGTGTGTGTGTGTGTGTGTGTGTGTGTGTGTGTGTGTGTGTGTGTGTGTGTGTGTGTGTGTGTGTGTGTGTGTGTGTGTGTGTGTGTGTGTGTGTGTGTGTGTGTGTGTGTGAGAGAGTGTGAGTGTGGGTATTTGTGAGTGTCTGTGAGTCAGTGAGTGTGAAAGTGTGTGTGTGTGTGTGTGTGTTGGCAGGGACTTTTATCAGGAGCACTGAACACACTCGTGTCTCAGTGTTTTTTTCTTCTTCTCTTTAATTAAGTGCTTTTGTTAATTACTGATCCAGCGGCGACTCTCAGACCTTTGTCACTGTCACAACACAAAGAAATCAATTATTCAGGTGCTGCTCAACTGACTGATAAAGTTTAATGCGCTCGTTCTCGCAGCTTTTCAGGGACGTCCTGTGAATATAAAGCAGCTCGTCTCTGTCAGGACCTGAACGTGCTCGATGTGACTGAAGAATCACGAACTGACAGTCCTAAAGTCAACATGAACTCTAAATCAAGCGCCTTTACTGTCCTAATAACTGCTCCTGACTGAGCCATTCATCGGCTTCTTCATCGGCTTCTTCATCGTCTTCTTCATCGTCGTCTTCATCTTGTGTCGCGTGCGCTGTTTGTTAATGTTAACCAGCGGGTTACTCTTGTTTGTAATTCCTCGTTGAATATGTCACTCATATTTTTGCAGTACAGTCCCTGACAAAAGTCTTGTCACATCTATTTTGTAGAAACACCTCCTATTAACCTGACTTTTAATTACTCAATTGACCTATCGGTAAGCCCCGCCCCCTTTAGTTACTGTTGCTAACTCGGACAAACAAACGGAGTTGCTATATCTTACAGTGACAGCCGTCAGTGTGAAAACCCAATCCTGAGATGTTTTTGGACACAGATTGTAGCGTATATCCCGTCTGAATGATGGACAAACTTTACTGATGGTTTATCAAGTTTATTGTGTCCTTTTTCACTCCAAAAAATCATCGTAAGAGCTGAACAAACAACGCATAAGAAGTGCGCATTAACGTCTCATTCACAAACTATCTCTCTCTCTCCGTTGCATTACCATTAACACACACAGCAAATTACACAAACACACTCTAACAGTAAACAAACATACACACTGAGCTTATGACTTTTCAGGGGTGCAGTTAATAACTGGTAAACTTTGTATGATCTGCAAAACAACTCTGATAAACTACGTGCGAGCTCTTCCTTTCACTATAATACCCATCAGAATAGGAGTCAGATAATGTAGACCTTAAACATCTAAAATTACATTAATTTACATATAACCAGTTTAATATGGAGAGGCACTGAAATGTAGACCTTCGTGTTTTTGACCTACATGACGTGAGAACAGTTGGTTATTTCGGTTTGTATGTTAGCTGGGACTTTAATCGTAAATTAACGAGAGTTTGACAAACAGAAAATCCTCTCAGGATCGCTGGAGAAAAACCAGACCTGCTGAAGAAACCCAGCAGTATTTATGCTATTATTTTACCTCTTAACAGAGGAACGTGATCATCTCTGAGCTCAGCCGTAACTTCCGGAGAGTGAGGTCAAATTAGATCGTGGTCATAGATGTATACGTAGATGCCTCATTAGCGACTCATTATCCGTGCATTAGCATAGCTTAGCATACATCATTGATTCTGATCAGTCCATTAGCATCTCATTCAAAAAATGACCAAAGACACTTTCAATATTTTTCCTATTTAAAACTTGACTCTTCTACAGTTACATCGTGTGCTAAGACCAACTGAAAATGAAAAGTTGTGATTTTCTACTAGGGATGGGCAACAGTGGTCGAGTAATCGAGTACTCGAACGTGACAGCAATCATCGATCATGAGAACGATGATCGCCCTGAAAAAATATATTTGTCTCTTTTTTTTATTGGTTATTGTGTCATTTTTTAACAGTAGACCTATAGTTATTTAAAGTTGTTTTTCGTTATGAGTTTGAAAACGCGCAATGATGTCTGTAAACACTTCGATCATGAATAATACAATTAAGTGCATGATGTGCAGAGTCAATCTGTCAAAGCATTATAATGAGAACACGATTTTAATAAACTGTTGTTTGTGTGCTTTCGTTGTCCGTGTATCGGCGTTGTTAAGGGAAGAGCGCATTCAAAATGTTCCGTTTCAAACCCTTCGCCTGTCAAATCTAGCACGCTGAAGTTCACGTGCGCATTCACGTCCTTTTGTGTTGATTTATGTCGTAATAGGTTCATAATAATCTTCATATTAATATTGATTGCAGGGTGGTGTTATTTTACAGTTTCAGCTCAAAGGCAATGATATTACTGACTTGGTTATTTGAGACGGTCATTTTATAAAGATGTTTCTTTTTCAAAGACATTTATGCATCATAATCTAGCAGTTTTATTTGTTTTATATGTTCATGTTTTCATGTCACTTGTATTTGTCAACAACCATTTTCATAACAGTTTTCATTATCTCAATGACGGACAAGCCCCGCCCCCTGCACATGCCCCGCCCCCGAGTACTCGAGTACTCGTTTTTGAGACCTATCGATGATCGAAATGAGAAATTGACAAAAATGCCCATCCCTATTTTCTACCCCTATATGGCTAGGAACTACTTTCTCATTCCTGCGTAATAGTCGCGGATCTTCGCGGCCGTACCATGGAAGATCCGCGACTATTACGCAGGAATGAGAAAGTAGCTCCTAGCCATATAGGGGTAGAAAATCACAACTTTTCATTTTCAGTTGGTTTTTGGAGTAGTGGAGTAATGGAGAATGAGGGTATAGGGTGAATCGGACAGCGGTAAGGTAATTAATTCAGGGCGCGACTCTCAGTACGTTGAGAGACCGTCTGGTTGAGAGTGAAAGCGATTCAAAGGAGTCGTTTCTCGTTTGCTCTGGAAACACTTTCGCGGGACTTTGCTGTCATACGCCAATCGGGCATCGAACAAGCATATTCTCCAGCGCGTTCATCTACTGTACACTCGTTATCGCGGTGCATTGTGGGATTGAATGAGTGCACTCAAAAACGTCCACTATTGTTTCGGACACCACTACAAATGGATGTTCAGTTAAACAGTGCCCTATTTAAGGGTATAGGGGGCGATTTCGAACACAGCCCAGGTCTCGTGGAGCTCAGCTGCAGTGGAAAATGGGCTGGTCTTGGATTTTCGAGCCAACAAACGGTCGTCTCGAGCAGTTTTCTTGCGGGGTTTGCTTGACCTGGGCTTGTCAAAAACATCTCCAGTCTCTTCAAATCTTTTTTTTATCCTCTGACTTCATCTGGACGACTTTAAAGGAGATTTTCTCAATATTTCGATTTTTTTCCAGATAGATAGATAGATAGATAGATAGATAGATAGATAGATAGATAGATAGATAGATAGATAGATAGATAGATGGATTAGATGGATAGATCGATTTATGATTAATGGATGGATGGATGGAT
>NC_137101.1:2222906-2227906 GCF_949357685.1 Gobio gobio | reverse complement strand
TGTGTGTGTGTGTGTGATGGGTAGCGTTAGTGTGTGTGTGTGTGTGTGTGTGTGTGTGTGTGTGTGTGTGTGTGTGTGTGTGTGATGGGTAGTGTTAGTGTGTGTGTGTGTGTGTGTGTGTGTGTGTGTGTGTGTGTGTGTGTGTGTGTGTGTGTGTGTGTGTGTGTGTGTGTGATGGGTAGCGTTAGTGTGTGTGTGTGTGTGTGTGTGTGTGTGTGTGTGTGTGTGTGTGTGTGTGTGTGTGTGTGTGTGATGGGTAGTGTTAGTGTGTGTGTGTGTGTGTGTGTGTGTGATGGGTAGTGTTAGTGTGTGTGTGTGTGTGTGTGTGTGTGTGTGTGTGATGGGTAGCGTTAGTGTGTGTGTGTGTGTGTGTGTGTGTGTGTGTGTGTGTGTGTGTGTGTGTGTGTGTGTGTGTGTGTGTGTGTGTGTGTGTGTGTGTGTGTGTGTGTGTGTGTGTGATGGGTAGTGTTAGTGTGTGTGTGTGTGTGTGTGTGTGTGTGATGGGTAGCGTTAGTGTGTGTGTGTGTGTGTGTGTGTGTGTGTGATGGGTAGTGTTAGTGTAAGAGGGTCACATTTACAGTTTGTTCAGTATAAAACCATCACGTCTTTGGCGAGTCCCCAGAACACATGACGTGTGTGTGTGTGTGTGAGAGAGAGAGTGTGTGTGAATGTGTTCCTGAAGCGGATCTGAAGGAAATGTGCAGTGAAGTTTCCTCCATTCCCAGAGTCCGGCCTCTCACAGGAGGAAATCAATGCTGCTGGACGGCCATTAGGAGGAGCTTAATTGCAAATAAAAGAGGATTTATCACTGCTGCCGGTATGTAGACGAGCACTGCTGCATTCTGGGTAATGAGCTGAGGGGACGGCGCTCTCCTTACTCACAAACACACACACGCTCCTCCGTTCCAAAACCTACAGAGCTGCCTAGGTAGGCGGCATATCAAGGGAGCACAGATGCTGTTTCAAATCACAGGGAGTTCAAAATGACTTTTCTAAGACATAAAAATAATTGCTATATTATATTTGATGTTTGAATCCTGCCTATGTTAAGTGTTCCAGTCAGTTAGTATGCCACCTTAGAAGTGTGCTACCTATGTAGACTCACTAGGGTGTGGCTTGGGAAGACCGGAGGAGGCCTCAAAGGGGAAGTGAAGTCTTGGATCTTTGCTTGTTTTCTCTGGAACCGAGAGCCTCACTGAATAGTTTGGCGGCAGTCGAGGAAGTGGAGCGTTTCTAACCTTTATTCTGCACATCTGAGAGAGAAATAACAATCCGTTCCGCTGTCGGAGCGATGAATGTTCAGGGAAACGCACAGGAAAGGGCAAATATTGAGCTGGAGAACGTTAATGGGAATGATCCAGAGGTCCAGGGAGAGGCAGCTGGGATAGAGATGCATGCTTTATCCCGCCTCTAGATGAGCTGTATGAGAGCAAGCGAGAGCGATGTCAGGAGAGTTTGCTTTCTTTTCAATGGAAGCTTCAGACACGGAATTAAAACATAAAAAAGGTAATTGAAACAATTTATCTCACAATTCCGACATCTCGGAATTCTGAATTTACATCTCGGAATTCTGACAATTTACTTTTTTAAAAATTTTTATTCTGTGGTTAAAGAATATAAACCCAGAATTGCGAGATGTAAACTCAGAATTCTGAGGGGAAAAAAGTCAGAATTGCGGGGAAAAGTCAGAACTGCGAGATTTAAACTCAGAATTGCGAGATGTAAACTCAGAATTCTGACGGAAAAAAGTCAGAATTGCGGGGAAAAGTCAGAATTGTGAGATGTTAACCCAGAATTCCGAGGGAAAAGTCAGAATTCCGAGATGTAAACTCAGAATTCCAAGATTTAAACCCAGAATTCCAAGATTTAAACCCAGAATTGTGAGATGTAAACTCAGAATTCGGAGATGTAAACCCAGATTTGCGAGATGTAAACTCAGAATTCCGAGATGTAAACCCAGAATTCCAAGATTTAAACCCAGAATTGTGAGATGTAAACTCAGAATTCCGAGATGTAAACTCAGAATTGCGAGATGTAAACTCAGAATTCCAAGATTTAAACCCAGAATTCCAAGATTTAAACCCAGAATTGTGAGATGTAAACTCAGAATTCCGAGATGTAAACTCAGAATTGCGAGATGTAAACTCAGAATTCTGAGGGAAAAAAGTCAGAATTGCGGGGAAAAGTCAGAATTGTGAGATGTAAACCCAGAATTCCGAGGGAAAAGTCAGAATTCCGAGATGTAAACTCAGAATTCCAAGATTTAAACCCAGAATTCCAAGATTTAAACCCAGAATTGTGAGATGTAAACTCAGAATTCCGAGATGTAAACTCAGAATTGCGAGATGTAAACCCAGAATTCCAAAGGGAAAAGTCAGAATTGCGAGATGTAAACCCAGAATTGCGAGATGTAAACTCAGAATTCACATCTTGGATTTCTGAGTTTACATCTTGGAATTCTGAGTTCACATCTTGGATTTCTGAGTTTACATCTTGGAATTCTGAGTTCACATCTTGGATTTCTGAGTTTACATCTTGGAATTCTGAGTTCACATCTTGGATTTCTGAGATCACATCTCGGAATTCTGAGTTCACATCTCGGAATTCTGAGTTTACATCTCGGAATTGTGACTTTTTGTTCTCGGAATTATGACCACATCTCAGAATTCTTAATTTTTTAGGGGGGAATTATGAGCTTACATTTCAGAATTCTGACTTTTTGTAGTTTACATCTCTGAATTTTTTTTTTTTTTGGAATTATGAGTTTACATCTCGAATTCTGGGTTTATATTTTTTAACCACAGAATAAAAAGGTTTTAAGAAGGTAATTGCGACTTTTTATCTCACAGTTTGGAATTATCTCACACTTACATATTTACATCTGCAATTAAGACTTCACAGAATTGCGAGATATAGACTCAGAATTGATAAATATAAAATTTCAATTGAGTTTATATCTTGTAAGTCTGACCTTTTCTTAGAATTGCGAGGAAAAATAGCCAGAATTAATTCTTTGTTATTTCGCGGAGGAAACGAGCTTCCGTTCATTTCTCTGTTTCCTTGATGCTTTTCTCTATCGGGCCTTTTCCTCTGTAATCAAAGTATCACTGTGTTCCTGGGTCTATCTGAAGTTTGAGTGCGGAGAAGTGAAGTTAGTAATCCGAGAGCGCCGCTCCTGCCTTCTGGGTAAAACATATCTGACACCCTCCCCGCCGGCCCAGGCAGAACATTACACAGGGAATGATAAATGAACAGATTTCCAGTGAATATTACCCCCTCGCAGTCCAGCGGCGGGACGGTAGCCGAGAATTGATTATTTTCTGTTTGTATATAAAGGAGCTTCTGCATTGTGGTATTGATTCCTCCCTGCGGAGCCGCATTTTATTTGCCCAGGCGTTTTTAATGCTCTCGTGTTTGTGTGTGTGTGTGTGTGTGTGTGTTCTGTAACGGCATCTTGTTTGTCGCTGTAATGAGGAGATGCCGCTGAGTACTTCATCATTCCCCAATTGGCTTCCTTAAAATATAGCACAGTGCCATGCTGTCTGTTTGTGTTGCTCCGGGTCGTGTAGACGTCCGGATCACTCTCGGCTAATGAGACCCTCCGGCTACAGGAACTCTGGGAAGAGCAGACACGGGGAACCCTGGCCCGTCTCATTCTGAGCTCCGTCCCAAACACTAGTGAGCTGCTGTGCTGTATATCTGCAGTCTAATTATAATTTAGTCCAAACAAAGTGTCTCATTATTGAGTGAACAGTCATTTTCTCCATACACTCTTAAACATAAAGGCAATTCTTTTGGCAAATGTTGCCAAAATAGCTTACAAATTAATTAAATTCTGACTTTACATTTCGTAATTCTGAATTTTTCCTTGGAATTCTGACTTTACATCTCGGAATTCTGATTTTACATCTCGCAATTCTGACTTTACATCTCGGAATTCTGACTTTTTCCTCTGAATTCTGACTTTACATCTCGGAATTCTGACTTTTTCCTCTGAATTCTGACTTTACATCGGAATTCTGATTTTACATCTCGGAATTCTGACTTTTTCCTCTGAATTCTGACTTTACATCTCAGAATTCTGAATTTTTCCTCTGAATTCTGACTTTAAAGCTCGGAATTCTGAATTTTTCCTCTGAATTCTGACTTTACATCTCGCAATTCTGACTTTTTCCTCTGAATTCTGACTTTACATCTCAGAATTCTGAATTTTTCCCCGGAATTCTAACTTTACATCTCGGAATTCTGACTTTTTCCTCTGAATTCTGACTTTAAATCTCGGAATTCTGAATTTTTCCTCTGAATTCTGAATTTTTCCTCTGAATTCTGACTTTACATCTCGGAATTCTGACTTTTTCCCCGGAATTCTGACTTTACATCTCAGAATTCTGACGTTTTCCTCTGAATTCTGACTTTAAATCTCGGAATTCTGACTTTAAATCTCGGAATTCTGAATTTTTCCTCTGAATTCTGACTTTACATCTCGGAATTCTGACTTTTTCCTCTGAATTCTGACTTTACATCTCGGAATTCTGAATTTTTCCCCGGAATTCTGACTTTACATCTCGGAATTTTGACTTTTTCCTCTGAATTCTGACTTTACATCTCGGAATTCTGAATTTTTCCTCTGAATTCTGACTTTACATCTCGGAATTCTGACTTTTTCCTCTGAATTCTGACTTTAAATCTCAGAATTCTGAATTTTTCCTCTGAATTCTGACTTTACATCTCGGAATTCTGACTTTTCCAATGAATTCTGACTTTACATCTTGGAATACTGAATTTTTCCCCGGAATTCTGACTTTACATCTCGGAATTTTGACTTTTTCCTCTGAATTCTGACTTTACATCTCGGAATTCTGAATTTTTCCTCTGAATTCTGACTTTACATCTCGGAATTCTGACTTTTTCCTCTGAATTCTGTCTTTACATCTCCCAATTCCGACTTTTTCCTCGGAATTCTGACTTTACATTTCCCAATTCTGAAATTTTCCTCGGAA
>NC_137101.1:2210406-2217906 GCF_949357685.1 Gobio gobio | reverse complement strand
CATTTAGTTTAATTTACACCGATCAGGCATAACATTATCCTAATATTGTGCTAGTCCCCCTTTTGCTGACCCGTCATGGACTCCACTAGACCCCTGAAGGTGTGCTGTGGTGTCTGGTACCAAGATGTTAGCAGCAGATCCTTTAAGTCCTGTAAGTTGGACTTATTTCTTCAGCACATCCCACTGATGCTCGATTGGATTGAGATCTGGGGAATTCGGAGGCCGGGTCAACACCTCAAACTCGTTGTTGTGCTCCTCAAAGCATTCCTGAAGCATTTGTGCTTTCTGGCCCACGTCAAACTCGCTCAAATCCTTACGCTTGGCCATTTTTCCTGCTTCTAACACATCAACTTGAGGACAAAATGTTCACTTGCTGCCTAATACACTCACCTAAAGGATTATTAGGAACACCACTAATACTGTGTTTGACCTCCTTTCGCCTTCAGAACTGCCTTAATTCTACGTGGCATTGATTCAACAAGGTGCTGAAAGCATTCTTTAGAAATGTTGGCCCATATTGATAGGAGAGCATCTGCAGTTGATGGAGATTTGTGGGATGCACATCCAGGGCACGAAGCTCCCGTTCCACCACATCCCAAAGATGCTCTATTGGGTTGAGATCTGGTGACTGTGGCGGCCATTTTAGTCCAGTGAACTCATTGTCATGTTCAAGAAACCAATTTGAAATGATTGGAGTTTTGTGACGGTGCATTATCCTGCTGGAAGTAGCCATCAGAGGATGGGGACACGGTGCTCATAAAGGGATGGAGATGGTCAGAAACAATGCTCAGGTAGGCCGTGGCATTTAAACAATGCCCAATTGGCACTAAGAGGCCTAAAGTGTGCCAAGAAAACATCCCCCACACCATTACACCACCACCACCAGCCTGCACAGTGGTAACAAGGCATGATGGATCCATGTTCTCATTCTGTTTACGCCAAATTCTGACTCTACCATCTGAATGTCTCAACAGAAATCCAGACTCATCAGACCTTCAGTCTTCAACTGTCCAATTTTGGTGAGCTTGTGCAAATTGTCGCCTCTTTTTCCTATTTGTAGTGGAGATGAGTGGTACCCGGTGGGGTCTTCTGCTGTTGTAGCCCATCCGCCTCAAGGTTGTGTGTGTTGTGGCTTCACAAATGCTTTGCTGCAGACCTCGGTTGTAACGAGTGGTTATTTCAGTCAAAGTTGCTCTTCTATCAGCTTGAATCAGTCGGCCCATGACCTCTGACCTCTAGCATCAACAAGGCATTTTCTCCCACAGGACTGCCGCAAACCGGATGTTTTTCCCTTTTCACACCATTCTTTGTAAACCCTAGAAAGGGTTGTGGGTGAAAATCCCAGTAACTGAGCAGATTGTGAAATACTCAGACCGGCCCGTCTGGCACCAACAACCATGCCACGCTCAAAATGTCTTAAATCACCTTTCTTTCCCATTCTGACATTCAGTGTGGAGTTCAGGAGATTGTCTTGACCAGGACCACACCCCTAAATGCATTGAAGCAACTGCCATGTGATTGGTTGATTAGATAATTGCATTAATGAGAAATTGAACAGGTGTTCCTAATAATCCTTTAAGTGAGTGTATATCGGTTCTATTATTATTGCACTTTTGTGCTTTTCCAAGAGATTAGATTTTCACCTGCCAGATGGTAAAATGAGCACCAAAAGAAATCTCATTAAACACTGAAGGAGGAACACGAGCCACAAACACACAGGAGCTCGACTGAAGACACTGCGAGCGCTTCATAAACCTGTCTGGCCTTTCCTCAGATCCGTCAGGAGGTTCGTTTCGGATCAGTTTGTGTAAAGTCTGAGGGTCAGAGCGGCTCGTTTGCTTCTGTAATGAGAGATAGAGACTGGAGACGGTTTCATGCTTCACATGATTCACTGAAACCTTCAGAGATGAAGAGAAATTATAGGCTAGATATTAATGCAATAAAATGCACTCTTGTTACAGATGAGTGCATTCAAAAGGTCTTGCGCATTTTACTTATTTCCACTTATAATATTAGTTTTATAATTTTTTTTGACCTTCCACAATTTAAAGCTGTCTTGAATTTGCAGAAAGTCTTAAAGGGGTCCAATAGTGGATGTAAAATAAGTCTCTGACGTCCCCAAGAGTGTGTGTGTGAAGTTTCAGCTCAAAATACCCCACAGATCATTTTTTATATCATGTTAAAATGCGCCGTTTTTGTGTGTGTCCCTTTAAATGCAAATGAGCTGTTGCTCCCGCCCCCCCTTTCAGGAAGAGGGCGGGGCTTCAAGAGCTCGTGTTAGCAGCTCTGATCACCTCACACACACACACACTGAAAATGTTTCGCCTTTTAAGTTCAAACCGGAGTCGGACAACCAGAGAGACTCCAGAAGAAGAGACGACATGTAGAACGAGACAGGACGCTTCTGAAGGGATAGCTGATGGATTTATCTTCAGTCATTGATTAGCATATTCTGTCATGATCATCTATAAAGCGCTGGTGTGGGGTAAGATGAGCCAGAGAATATCTGCTGCATGAAGAGAGAACAGGGATAGTTTAGTGTAATTACGGTTATAACTGATGATGAGCGACGCCCAGATGTGCAACAAATCAACATGTTCCCGGGGGCGGGGCTTATGTAAATCTTAGGGTTTGTGATGTCACTAACTTCTTGTAGTCCCTACCAGCCGTTTGTTGTAGTCCTTAAAAAGCGATTTCTGTAAAAGAGAATATCTCCCTTTGCTTTGAGCTTTGAGCTTTGAGCGTCGTAACTTTGCAGATGTTGTTTATCCTCAAACAGCGACACCACACACTCACTAAAGTCAAACAAGTCAAATCAGAATCAAACACCCCTTTAAATTAATCTCATGGCATTAAATTAGGGCCCTATGATGCAGGAATAGCAGTTTTATGATCTTTTTGAAGTGGTAGTTGCATAGCCTGTCAATGGAGGGACAAAAATCTCTCGGATTTCACCAAAAATGTCTTCATTTGTGTTCTGAAGGTGAACGAAAGACAATGGATTTGGTCCGTGCAGCTCTTAAAGGGCCAGACCTCATATTCTGTGTGAAGCAGGGCAAGGCAGGGACATGCCGACCAAGTGAGTTTTTAGGGTTTTTTAACTCTAAAACAATGATAAAACATTGAATAGTAAGTTCTGTCATATTATTCAATTACTTTTACAGTTTTTTTTGCCATGGTATGGATTCAGTAACTTATCGGTATTGAGGTATTTTAGTCTGGTATCGTATTAAAGTCATAATTTTGGTCGTATTTGCTGATATTCTCCTTTTTTGTTATGTTGGTTTACAAATTTGTACCTTTTTAAAATTTCAAATTTAAAAAAATAAAATGTTTACTCTTTTAGTTTAACATTTTGTCAAGGGCTTGTTTACATTTATACTTTTTTATAGTACACTACTGAAGGCCAACGTTGCAAGTTAAATGAAATGTTTTCAAGTAAAATTGTGATAAATTAGTCGATAGATTAATCGATATATAAAAATAGTCGTAAGTGGCAGCCCTAGTTTGGAACGACATGAGCGCGAGTAAATGATGACAGAATTAAAAATGTTGCTTGAACTAGCCTAAAGCCTTCCTAAAATTGTCCTCTGGAACATATTTATGTATGTTCCCTTCAATTTATTCCTTAAATTGTCTTTGATTTGGTCTTAAAGCGGTCTTAAATGTACCTGCAGAAACCCTGCGAGTCCAGCGATGTCACTTCTTTTATGATGTTTGAGCGAGTTGCTAAGTTACAGGCTGTCAATCATGAGCGCCCTCATTAAATATTCATGTCCTGTGTGCCGAGCGGCTCAGAATACAGTGTGTGAAGACTCCTCGCTTTCCTGGCCGTTTCATCGGCTTCTGCTGCTGTTCATCTGCCTTTAGAGCTCTTTGTCTGAATTAGTCATGAAACACAGTTTAATGCTCCACTGACTTTCTATCAGCTGTGGTGTTTTCAGCCTCTCCGCTAATAAAGCCTCGTGTTTGATCGGATAAACATCGCCGCTGTTAGTGGAAGAATCAACTTTAATCCGATCCGCAACTCTACAGGCTTAACCTTTACAACTTTATACAGTGACACTATTGATACTGTTCACAATGGGCATTTTTTGGCGCCTATTCATTATGCATACAAATGTCTCTGCTATCCCACAATGCAATGGCTGGTGCTCTTTTTATATCGCCTTTTTTTTTCGTATCATATATTTTGGGAATTATCATAAATTAGGTATCATTTGAAAGCTTACAAACTAAAAATTCCTCCTGTGAAAACCGTTTTGAAATCGGACATTGTGTTACCATGGAAACGGTACTCTTAATTATTCTAGCGGGCTCCTCCCCCTAGTGGGCGTCGTCATGTTTCATATTACAACAATTATTTTAACTACTTTATAATTAAAATCTTTACCAATCTTGACAAAACACATATCGTCAGAAAGGTCTGAGTCTCGAGGTTCCATATTTGGTGACTGTTTTGTGATATTTGGACAGAAATTTGCAGGAAAATGAACAATCAATGGAATTTGAATGACACCCGGTGGCTATGTTTGGTACAGCGCTTAAACAAAATCTCATGGGGACTTTTTTGTGATATCAACTTCACATTTGGAACACAACTTGGTTAGACACATGATTTTATAGTGATTTTAGAGTAAAACATTTTTTGTCAAATATAGATTTTATATGAAATAAAACATATTTAGTACAGTATTTTTCATTTACAGTAGATTTAAACTTCCATAACTTTTTCATACTTTCATATTTTGAGCAATAACCTGCAGAGTGTCTTTGGACAGCCACGCTTTTCCACATTCTCGCTGTAATCATGTTTAAAATGCACTATCCAAACTAATTCAAGAACGCTTTGGAATATGGATCAAAGTTTGGTCTCGTTTTAAAGAAGACACTCTGCAGATTATTGCTCAAAATATGAAAGTGTTAAAAAGTTATGGAAGTTTAAATCTACTGTAAATGAAAAATACTGTACTAAATATGTTTTATTTCATATAAAATATATATTGTTAATAGAACGTTTGTTCAAAGTTATCTGGTCTTTAATAATGTTCTCAGAACGTTCTGTCAAGGTTCTCTCAACGTTATGAGCAAACGTTCTTCCAGTAACGTTAATAGAACGTTCATTCAAAGTTATCTGGTCTTTAATTATGTTCTCAGAACGTTCTGTCAAGGTTCCCTCAACGTTATGAGCAAATGTTCTTCCAGTAACGTTAATAGAACGTTCATTCAAAGTTATCTGGTCTTTAATTATGTTCTCAGAACGTTCTGTCAAGGTTCCGTCAATGTTATGAGCAAACGTTCTTCCAGTGACGGTAATAGAACGTTTGTTCAAAGTTACCTGGTCTTTAATAATGTTCTCAGAACGTTCTGTCAAGGTTCCCTCAACGTTATGAGCAAACTTTCTTCCAGTAACGTTAATAGAACGTTCGTTCAAAGTTATCGTTGAGAGAACCTTGACAGAACTTTCTGAGAACATTATTAAAGACCAGATAACTTTGAACGAACGTTCTATTAACATCACTGGAAGAACGTTTGCTCATAACGTTGAGAGAACGTTCTGAGAACATTATTAAAGACCAGATAACTTTGAACAAACGTTCTAATAACAATATATATTTTATATGAAATAAAACATATTTAGTACAGTATTTTTCATTTACAGTAGATTTAAACTTCCATAACTTTTTCATACTTTCATAATTTGAGCAATAATCTGCAGAGTGTCTTCTTTAAAATGAGACCAAACTTTGATCTATATTCCAAAGCGTTCTTGAATTAGTTTGGATAGTGCATTTTAAACATGATTACAGCGAGAATATTACCGTGAATGTCACAATGCACAGAATCCTGCAAAGTTTTCTTTCTCTACAGTTCTCTCTGGTGCGTGTGGGTGATCTGAATCTGTGTTTTTTCTCAGGTCTATGTTGGGTGACTCGTTTCGACAGGTCTGAACCGCCCCGTCTGAGAGCCGCGCACGCCTGATTAAACAGCGCCAGCGGGAGTTTGAGCGACGCGCCGGCGCCATCCGACGGCCAATCACACGGGTGAGACACGCTTTATCTGAGATGAATAATCAGCATTCATCGCGTGTTTGCTTTAGTGTTTCGGGGAATTTGATGATGTTTCATCAGCAGTGCTGAATTGGGTCTTAACCACGGCCGCGTCCCATTTCGCGCGCTTTCTGTCTGTTTCTCTCTGAGTTTAATTGCCTTTGAGCGCGCACCTGCAATTATGCTGTCAGACGCTCGCGGCCCACACACACTCTCTCTCTCTCTCTCTCTTTTGACGATCACCACCTCTGAAATCACACTGAATGCACTTAATTGTTTCAGTCTGTGGAAAAGCATGGCTGTCCAAAACATTTTTCCATTAGTGCGTCCGTCCATCCGTCTGTCCGTCTTCCTGTAGATGCAGGTAATTCCCCTGACCTTAAAGGATTAGTTCACTTTTAAATAAACTTTTGCTGATAATTTACTCATCCAAGATGTCCATGTCTTTCTTTCTGCAGTCGAAAAGAAATTACGTTTTTGGATGAAAACAGTCCAGGGTTTTTCTCCATATAATGGACTTCAATGGGCTCCAAACGGTTCAAGGTCCAAATGACAATTTCAGTGCAGCTTTAAAGGGCTTTAAACGATACCAGACGATGAATAAGGGTCTTATCTAGACAAACCATCAGTTTCTGTGAGAAAACCAGCAGTATTTATGCTATTATTTTACCTCTTATCAGACGAACATGATCATCTCTGAGCTCCACCATAACTTCCGCTAAGTGAGGTCAAAATACGAGCCTGGTCATAGATGTATATGTAGATGCCTCATTAGCACTTGTACGGATCAATCGAATGAGGCATCTACATCGATATATCTATGACCAGGCTCGTGTTTTGACCTCACTTAGCGGAAGTTATGGCTGAGCTCAGAGATGATCACGTTTGTCTGATAAGAGGTAAAATAATAGCATAAATACTGCTGGTTTTCTCACAGAAACTGATCGTTTGATCGTGACTTCAGTATCGTGATGTGTATCGTATCGTGATGCGTATCGTATCGTGACTTCAGTATCGTGATGCGTATCGTATCGTGACTTCAGTATCGTGATGTGTATCGTATCGTGATGCGTATCGTATCGTGACTTCAGTATCGTGATGCGTATCGTATCGTGACTTCAGTATCGTGATGCGTATCGTATCGTGACTTCAGTATCACGATGCGTATCACGACTCCAATATCGTGATGCGCATCATATCGTGACTTCAATATCGTGATGTGTATCGTATCGTGACTTCAGTATCGTGATGCGTATCGTATCGTGACTTCAGTATCGTGATGCGTATCGTATCGTGACTTCAGTATCGCGATGCGTATCGTATCGTGACTTCAATATCGTGATGCGTATCGCATCGTGACTTCAGTATCGTGATGCGTATCGGATCATGACTTCAGTATCGTGATGCGTATCGTATCGTGACTTCAGTATCGTGATGCGTATCGTATCGT
>NC_137101.1:2180406-2200406 GCF_949357685.1 Gobio gobio | reverse complement strand
AAATGGAATATTCCCTTTACATTCGCATTAAAACATTTTGAAATAACGTTTTCAGAAAGTTAGCATAATATAGTTAAATTATATAATTTATAAGTCATAATTAATGCATTAAAATACTTTTATAATGCATTATATATAAAGACCTTAAAGCATAATTTTAGCAGAAATATCTTGGATAATATTTAGCTGTGGGATGCAGGGCTGTTCTGGGATCAGGTTCTTCTGTGTGTCGCTGCGCAGTGACCCGTGGCTGGACTGATCTCAGAGCAGCTGGTGTGAGATCTGAGCCACATCTCCAGCATCTGCTGCTCTCAAACACCGGCGTGTGACGGGTTTCAATAAGCCGGAGCTTAAAATCACACCAGGTGCTTCTGCATCGACTCGCCGGCGGCGGCCCAGCGCTTTTCTCTTCACTAACATGTTCTCAGAACGTTCTGTCAAGGTTCTCTCAACGTTATGAGCAAACGTTCTTCCTGTAACGTTAATAGAACGTTTGTTCAATGTTATCTGGTTTTTAATAATGTTCATGGAACGTTCTTTCCTGAAACACTTTAGTTTGTCTAATTTTCTTAAATGTTACTTAACCACAAACAAACACAATACTGACCGCCCAGCAAACAAAAGCATTACATTTTGCTAATATTCATATTAAGTTATGAAAACGTTATTTCTAAATGTCCTCTGAACATTCAAAAAAACATTATTAAAGACCAGATAACTTTGAACGAACGTTCTATTAACTTTACAGGAAGAACGTTCGCTCATAACGTTGAGGGAACCTTGACAGAACGTTCTGAGAACATTATTAAAGACCAGATGACGTTGAACGAACGTTCTATTAACTTTACTGGAAGAACGTTTGCTCATAACGTTGAGAGAACCTTGACAGAACGTTCTGAGAACATTATCAAAGACCAGATGACGTTGAACGAACGTTCTATTAGCGTTACAGGAAGAACGTTTGCTCATAACGTTGAGAGAACCTTCCCTGTTCGCTGGGTTAAAACGGGCTTTTGTTCTGATTGTATCACTTGAATTCAAATTTTTTTTGTGAGTTGGACCCAGAAAGCATTCAGATGTTTTTAATGTGTGAGAATGTGGTCCGTTTGCCGGACTCTTGTTTCATCTGAACGTTCTCCCGCTGTCAGACGCCAATGAAAACAGCGCATTCGCTGGAAAACGACAGAGTCTCCGAATTCCTGAGACTGTCACGGATCTCATCTAGACTCAAAATGGCCCTTTTCATTGGAGGCGTCCACAAAAGTGAAACTTGTGTTTTTATTGAATGATGATAACCGGACGAAAGAGCTGGTGCTGATGAACTTGAGACAGCAAACAGATGAAACGGACAGATTGTCTTTGAGTTTAATGACTTCCAGATGAAACACACACACATTCCAGCCTGTCAAAGAGGGAGGAGGAAGGAGTGTGTTGAAGGACAACAGGAGGAGGCTGATGGTCTCTCTCTCTCTCTCTCTCTCTCTCTCTCTCTCTGTGAGCTTGTGTTTATTTACAGTCTGTCAGAAGAGGTGTATGAGGATGATGGCCCTCCGGATTCTGTGTGTGTGTGCGCTGATGTGTCAGATGTCCATCACGGCGTCCCTTAATTGGAGGAGAGGTACAGCACACACTTACACCACACCAGTGAGTGCACTTGCTATCTACACTAGATCAGGGGTTTTCAAACTGGGGTCCGTTATAAGGGGCCCCCCAAAAATTTCAGAGCATTTACCGAACATTTGAACTGTTTAATTTTTAAATGTTTCTCTCTTTTCTTGCCATAAACATATTTTCTAGAATTGTATTTGTTTGCTTTGTATCTTTCTAGTGAGATTTTCTCACCATAGTCCCCTTGATCTTGCTCACTGGGGTTCTTAATGCAGTATTGATTGATTGAGTGTTTTATTTGAACAATTTTTTTAAATGTTACTTAACCACAAACAAACACAATACTGACCGCCCAGCAAACAAAAGTATAACATTTTGCTATTATTCATATTAAGTTGTGAACATTCAAAAAAACGTTATTAAAGACCAGATAACTTTGAACGAACGTTCTATTAACATTACTGGGAGAACGTTTGTTCATAACGTTGAAAGAACCTTGACAGAACGTTCTGAGAACATTATCAAAGACCAGATAACTTTGAACGAACGTTCTATTAACGTTACTGGAAGAACGTTTGTTCATAACGTTGAAAGAACCTTGACAGAACGTTCTGAGAACATTATTAAAGACCAGATAACTTTGAACGAACGTTCTATTAATGTTACTGGAAGAACGTTTGCTCATAACGTTGAGAGAACCTTGACAGAACGTTCTTAGAACATTATCAAAGACCGGATAACGTTGAACGAACATTCTATTAACGTTACAGGAAGAACGTTTGCTCATAACGTTGAGAGAACCTTGACAGAACGTTCTGAGAACATTATTAAAGACCAGATAACGTTGAACGAACGTTCTATTAACATTACAGGAAGAACGTTTGCTCATAACATTGAAAGAACCTTGACAGAACGTTCTGAGAACATTATCAAAGACCAGATAACGTTGAACGAACGTTCTATTAACGTTACTGGAAGAACGTTTGCTCATAACATTGAGAGAACCTTGACAGAATGTTCTGAGAACATTATTAAAGACCAGATAACGTTGAATGAACGTTCTATTAACGTTACTGGAAGAACGTTTGCTCATAACGTTGAGAGAACCTTGACAGAATGTTCTGAGAACATTATCAAAGACCAGATAACGTTGAACGAACGTTCTATTAACGTTACTGGAAGAACGTTTGCTCATAACGTTGAGAGAACCTTGACAGAACGTTCTGAGAACATTATCAAAGAAAATAATAATAAGAAGAAAAATAACAGGAAGAGAATATGTATGTACCTAAATAATACATTCCTACATACTTACAATATAATTAAAAATACCAAATAAAAAAGAACATACACTTCTCTATACACACTTCCAAAATTATTATAAAGAATTAAGTACTTCAAATAGAAAAACAAAACAATTTCCATGTTCAAAAAGGAGTAGGAAGAAGTTCAAAAAACTTTTCTAGTCCTACCCCCCCCCTCCATTATCTCTATTTTTCCCTTAATTAACACAAATAGAATCGTTGCTTTACATATTTACATAAACATACACTATATATCTACTTCCAGAGCTTATATTCACATATTACACAGATGCATACATTCATAACTACAGTACGTATACACATTTCCATCATCTTCTTTTCCATTTATCTATATTACACCCAATAAAACCAACCAAACTAGACTTTTTATATAATCCCAAAAACATACGGTCAGTATACGATACTAACATCTCAATTCCTTTTCATATCCCTTCAATATTTTCATTTTAAATATTCTCTTAAAATTACTCATGTTTTCATACAGTTATTCCATAAATGAACTCCTTTGGTTGTAATGCAGTGATTCTTAACATTTGTTCTTATAATTTTCCTTTGTAATACCAAATGTCCTCTCAGATAGTACTTGCTCTTTCTCATTTGAAACAACCCTTGGATAATTTTTGATAATTGTTGGTTATATATTTTATACATAATTTGTGCAGTTTTTAGTTCTACCAAATCTCTGAATTTTAGTGCTTTTATTTTGATGAAAAGTGGGTTAGTTGGTGCTCTATAAGTAGTTTTATTTACAATTCTTAAGGCTCTCTTTTCATTTTCATTAAAAATATGTATTAAACATTAATAGCCGTTAAACATCCAATCGACTTAAGACAGAAAGACATGGACATCTTGGATGACAAGGGGGTGAGTAAAATAAGCAAAAGTTTATTTGAAAGTGAACTAATCCTTTAAGTCTTAAAGTATTAAGTATTAGGTTATGTGATGAGCACTGTATCTTGTTTACGAGGGTTACCTGCTGTCAGAGAGTGAATGTGCGTCTCCTTCACTTGTTCCGCCATGTGCTCGGCTGGGTTTGTTAACATCAGTGTGTGTTCCTCTTTGACGTGTTGTTCATTTTAAACAGTTGATGGTAAAGTATTCTTAATATGCATTCTAAAAATCGGAATAATTCGTAATAAATAATTATTCACGGCATTTTGAAGTGCCCACGATAACAATATTGTGCATGTTTATTATTGCGGTATATCGTATTACCGTTTACCGGCACATGTCTACCTCCGAGGGCCCAGATGACGGGTTCCTCTGTTTATCCGCTGTGGCGTTCCATTAGATTAGTCCGAGGGGAAGCAGGCCGAGCCGCTGGTGCTGGTGTTTGGACTGGAGAAGCGCTGGTGGGATTATATGAGCCGCAGCGAGCTGTGAGAACTAACAGAGATGTTCAGTTACTCGCCTCCGAGGGGATTTTCCAGCTCACAGGTCCTTTAATCAAAACAAAGTGCTAATGACACAAACTCTGCGTGCTGCTGTGATGAACAAATAAAGGATGTTCACTGGCGCTTTGCTTTTCACAGCGAACAAAAAAACGTCCTGTGAACATTTAGAACGTTAGATATATAGGCTAATCAGGGCCACCCGACCACGCGGTAATTTATAAATAAAATCATAAATAAAGCATTTATTTGATAAAAAAAAAAAAACAGAAAAACTGAAATATTATAACAATTATGTAAATACACAACATTAACACAAATAACATGATCAGGCCTTTAGAATTAATAGTAATAATAATAATTTTTTCTCTAAAGTTTAATTTTTTATTGTGTCATAAAGCAGAAATATAATAGTTTTATTGTAATATCATTGATTTTTCTAATATAGTTTGTGTTCATATTTTATTTCTATATTTCCTTTTGAAAGTTTAAAGTTTTAGTAACTTAAATTAGTTTTTAATGTCTACCAGGGCCTGAAATTAACACCCGACCGCGCGCCAAATGCGGGTGAATTTTGCAATTGGCGGGTAACACTGTCAATCTACCTGCCACATTGGGATAGCCAATGAGAATTGAGGGATTCATTGGGCAGTTTGAGAGGATGCGACTACGTTCGTTCGGAAAGAAGATGAGACCCTTCTACGTTTGGATGTGCGAGTGTTAAACTGTTGGGGAGATGGGACGAGGTAATAATGCAACACTGACGTAGGCTACAGTACAACAACAGTTGCACAGATGTGTGTGCGTCGTGTGCATGTTGGGAGTTGGGAAGCGGTGAGAAAATGTCCAGTACGCGGTAACTTTACCAGTAATAATAATATTAATTTAGTTCGAGCTGCAGTAGGGCTATATCTGTGGACTCAGATTAACAGCTGTCAGGATGACGCCGCTAGCAATTTTGGGCCCTATGAAAGAATATGATGTTGGGCTCTCTACCGCACCAACCTAGCTATCCCAAATCTTTGTCTGCAATTTAATAATACTGACCAATTAAGCTCTACTCGCTCAACCCAGAATGCCCCAATTGGCTGATGAAACATTGATTCAAATTAAGATACAATTTATACAAAAATTTACTTTAAAGAAAGGCTTTCTACAAAACAAAACATAATGATTGCGCATCTTATGTGTCCTTTCTCACTCATGCTGTTCACTTTTCACAATCAACATCGATTGACAGATTGAGAACATATATAGACATAAAAAAAACATGATATTTAAATATAAATGTAAAACTAAATACCTTTTCTTAATGGCTACAAGAAGTATATTAGCCTACAGTACAGAGAAATTTCATGTCGGAGTGGGATTTGATCAAATGTCGTTTTACCCATGAGCATGAGCGGTTGCTGGATTTTGCCAGAAATAAGCCATAATTTTGTTATATTTGTAACTCTTTTGTAGATTATACATTTATAATTTCTATTACATTACTACTAGTACTGTTACTACTAATAAAACCAATCTCTGGGGGGCCAAAAGTGCGTGAGTCCTTAGAATCGTCCTAACTTCCCCCCCTTAGCGGTGCCTTTGGTGACACGGGACATCAATTAATAAAAATATATTTTTTTAAATGTATATTGTAAGAGTTATTATTACTTATATTGATTTTGTTAATAACTTGACAGCACTTAAATGTGTATTCTTACAAGTTGAAGAACAAAGTTTGTGGGACAAGTGGATTTTTGAAGGGGCAAGTGAAAGAGAATTTTACTAGACAGATTAAAACATCGATAACAAAAAACTAGGGAATCAACAAAATGCAAGAATGACTATACATTAATTTAGCGTAAGTGGCGATCGATAATGGATAATAATAATATATAATGTATAATAAACTGACAGTAACAATGTTGCGCTGTTGACGCTCGCGCAGCCTCTCGAGGAGAAATCAATGTTACTGAATGATTCAGCGTTTGAATGAATCGTTTGTATCAAAGATTCAATGACCTATTCATAAACGACTGCCTCATTCTTGAATGAATCATCCGTTTGAACGAATCGACTCGATGACTCACTCATTAAGACGGTCACCTGCCGCCACCTACTGGTGGTTTACTTTCATGTTTAAACATTCTTTCCAACTTTTCTTATTTGTATATTTATAACAATCTCATAACATTTTTTAATGCAGTTGTAATTTTTCAGTGCAAATTATTTAATTTGATTGGTAACAGCCCTACAGTGTCTTATTATTCTAATTTAATTTATAGATCAAATTTTAGAATATAAACTGAAAGCTGAAGCATAGCCTATATTTAATAAGATTATGGAAAAAATGCCCTTTATAAAAGGTAAAAATATCAAAGATATGCAGATTGAAATATGTCAAAGCTGATTGAACACTGGTGAGAATATTTCTTCAGAATAAATTATATCTACAACAATCCGGACAAGCACGTGAACATGATTAATGTCGAGGAGAAAAAAAAAAGTGGCTGGTAAAAAGTCCCTGTGGCATAAGTTAATTTCAGGCCCTGTATAATGTTGCGCGCCTTCTTATCAAACCCGCCATAGCAATGATCAACCTCTCCTCCATTTTTTGCTTGGGAACTAATGTGGTCGGAACCAAAGTTTACAGCACTGCGCTCTCTGGAATCATCTCAAGCGGAGCACTTCTGCATTCCCATTGGTTGCCGACGGACCGCGTTAATAGAACATTATCTAGTCTTTAATAATGTTCTCAGAACGTTCTGTCAAGGTTCTCTAAACGTTATGAGCAAACGTTCTTCCTGTAACGTTAATAGAACGTCCGTTCAAAGTTATCTGGTCTTTGATAATGTTCTCAGAACGTTCTGTCAAGGTTCTCTAAACGTTATGAGCAAACGTTCTTCCTGTAACGTTAATAGAACGTCCGTTCAAAGTTATCTGGTCTTTGATAATGTTCTCAGAACGTTCTGTCAAGGTTCTCTAAACGTTATGAGCAAACGTTCTTCCTGTAACGTTAATAGAACGTTCGTTCAAAGTTATCTGGTCTTTGATAATGTTCTCAGAACGTTCTGTCAAGGTTCTCTCAACGTTATGAGCAAACGTTCTTCCTTTAACGTTAATAGAACGTTCGTTCAAAGTTATCTGGTCTTTGATAATGTTCTCAGAACGTTCTGTCAAGGTTCTCTCAACGTTATGAGCAAACGTTCTTCCTGTAACGTTAATAGAACGTCCGTTCAAAGTTATCTGGTCTTTGATAATGTTCTCAGAACGTTCTGTCAAGGTTCTCTCAACGTTATGAGCAAACGTTCTTCCTGTAACGTTAATAGAACGTTCGTTCAAAGTTATCTGATCTTTAATAACGTTCTCAGAACGTTCTGTCAAGGTTCTCTCAACGTTATGAGCAAACGTTCTTCCAGTAACGGTAATAGAACATTTATTATAAGTTAGCTGGTCTTTAATAACGTTCTCAGAACGTTCTGTCAAGGTTCTCTCAACGTTATGAGCAAACGTTCTTCCAGTAACGTTAATAGAACGTTCTCTGGAATGGAGCACTTCTACATTCCCATTGGTTGCTGCCCGGTTGCCGCCGAACCGCGTCATAGCGGTAAGTGATAAAAATCACTTACCTACCCCCACGTATGATGGGATGTTCCCGCAAACCTTGCGCAACTTACCCTAAAAGTTCTTTAAAGGTGATGAAATTCTGTTTGAATTCTGCACAGTGATATTTCAAAGTGATATGGAGGAGATTACCCAGCTCAACGGCTCTGAGATATGATATTAACTAAACGCTATTGGCTATTTTTTTTAAAGGGGAGGAGCTCATTGATAAGCCCCGCCCCGTCATCCTGTTTCAGTGGAAATGAAATCAACACATTGCATAATAATGCTGAACACACTGACATGTTTTGGCAGCACATGTGTGCAGCAGCTGCACGTCTGCGTCTGATTGGCTGTTGGTGAGCGTGTCAGCGGATGACTGACAGCGCGGCGCCTGTCGCTGTGAGATATCGGTCTGGTTCCATCAGGACAGCTGTTTAACATCTGCACTGCAGACGAAAGACACGGATCTGATGGAGCCGCATCTGTGACGCACTGTTGCAGAAAACACGGATAGTGAAGGGCAAGGGGATTATATTTGAAGTGGGATGGATGGATCAGTCATTCAACAACTAATTAGTGAAGTTAACCAGTTAATCCAGACGAGGGAACAGAAACTCAGTGGAAGCTGAAGGGTCATGTGTTCGACTCGCTCAGGATGTCGCCGACATCACAGGCATTCCACATCTGTTTGGAGCGATCAGCTGCAGATGTGTGTCGGTCATCCTTCACAAACTTCACCCTCCTGCTCCAAACCGGCCTTTAAAACCTCACAAACACTGACCGCTGGCTTTCCACGAGGTGTAGAAATAACAGGCAGTGGTTAGTATAAGATCATCATCTGGGTTTGATATCTTTAAGGCATTTTAAAGTGTGAGTTTAAAATACTTATTGGTATCATTTTTATAGGCTATAAAATTGTATTAAAAGTCATCAATATCACTCATTGTCTATATCCAGGGTTCTTGAAATCCTTGAAAGTTTGTGAATTTGAAATTTGTTTGTCCAAGGCCCTGGGAAGTTTTTGAAAATAAACACACATTGATGCAGGTCCTTGAAAGTGCAACTCCTCGCATCCACTACAGGAATATAACCTCATTATTGGACATATATAGGTGTATTTACGGGTATGTGTGTGTGTGTATGCATGTATATGTATGTTCAAAGTTATCTGGTCTTTAATAATGTTCTCATAACGTTCTGTCAAGGTTTTCTCAACGTTATGAAACATTCAGTAACGTTAATAGAACATTCGTTCAACGTTATCTGGTCTTTGATAATGTTCTCAAAACGTTCTGGCAAGGTTCTCTCAACGTAATGTACAAATGTTCTTCCTGTAACGTTAATAGAACGTTCGTGCAACGTTATCTGGTCTTTGATAATGTTCTCAGAACGTTCTGTCAAGGTTTTCTCAACGTTATGAAACATTCTTTCAGTAACGTTAATAGAACGTTCGTTCAAAGTTATCTGGTCTTTAATAATGTTCTCAGAACGTTCTGTCAAGGTTCTCTCAACGTTATGTACAAACGTTCTTCCTGTAACGTTAATAGAACGTTCGTTCAACGTTATCTGGTCTTTGATAATGTTCTCAGAACGTTCTGTCAAGGTTTTCTCAACGTTATGAAACATTCTTTCAGTAATGTTAATAGAACGTTCGTTCAAAGTTATCTGGTCTTTGATAATGTTCTCAGAACGTTCTGTCAAGGTTCTCTCAACGTTATGTACAAACGTTCTTCCTGTAACGTTAATAGAACGTTCGTTCAACGTTATCTGGTCTTTGATAATGTTCTCAGAACGTTCTGTCAAGGTTCTCTCAGCGTTATGTACAAACGTTCTTCCTGTAATGTTAATAGAACGTTCGTTCAACGTTATCTGGTCTTTGATAATGTTCTCAGAACGTTCTGTCAAGGTTCTCTCAATGTTATGAACAAACGTTCTTCCAGTAACGCTAATAGAATGTTCGTTCAACGTTATCTGGTCTTTAATAATGTTCGGTGCATCATTCCGAGTCATACGATACCCAATTTTCCCCTTATCGGCCATTTTGGGGCGTCAGCCATTTTGAATTTTTTTGAAAAATGCTATATTTTACGAACGCATTGGCGTATCGTTACGAAACTATGTATGTGTCTTCTGCTCCGTGCCTTGAAGGTACTCAAAAAGTTTTGGGGCAACTTCCAAAAATTTTCAAAAATTCTAATAACTTTTGATTAATTTGCCTATTGTAATGAATCTGGTGTTGATATATTCCTAGGGTCTTGCCGAGACCAATTTTGCCATATTTGTCCAAACTTCCTGTCCGCCATTTTGTTTTTATTTCAAAACTTACTTTTTCGAACTCCTCCTAGATCGTTTGTCCGATTTTTACCAAAATCGAATCATATCATCATCAGACGGTGCCAACAAAACTTTATGGATTTCATGTCAATAGACGAAACCGTTTTCTTATAGCGCAGCAACAAAGTTGTGGCATGATGCCAAAAGGACTCTTGAGGCTGTATCTCTGCAATGCTTCGGCGTATCGACACCAAACTTTGCGTGTCATTGTCACCTCACTCTGACCACACCACGTTATGATCAAACGTTCTTCCAATAACGCTAACAGAACGTTCGTTCAGCGTTATCTGGTCTTTAATAATGTTCTCAGAACGTTAACACAAAAAACATAGTTCGATAATGCAGCGTATTTTCCTGAAACATTTCCGTTTTAGCCTGCTTGGTTTACTTTTTTTTTTTTTTTTATGTTACTACCTAAGAATGTTCAGATGTAATATGCAAAAGTAACGTTCCCATAATGTTCACTTAACTTTCGCATGACATTTTGAACATTCAAAGAACGTTCAGAAATAACATTTAATGGGAATGCTAGAAAAACATTCTGTTTGCTGGGAAAGAAGACATTCCCAGAATCACATTTGATGGTTTTTCATTGCAATAATTCATAGTTTTGTCTCATATACTATAGGGTTTTATGTTGTAAATTATTGTAGTGTTTTTTCAGTGTTATATAAAGGTAGAGTGTCAGTCACATTACCCATGATTCTCTCTGTCTCTCAGCTTTGTATCCATCAGCCTTCAGAGTGAAGCGAGGGACGCCGGCCCTGCTCAACCCCTCCTTCCAGAAATCTGTGGAAGACGCCAGCCTTCTGTATGAGGTGCCGTGAGATTTACCCTCATGAAAGAAAAATCACACATGATATCCATCCAATTCAAGTTTATTTGTAGTGCTTGACACAATACATATGGTTTCAAAGCAGCTTTAAGGACATGCTTATTAGGGGCCAAGCACTGAAGGTGTGTGGGCATCTGTTGTAATCGTTGGCGTTCTTCTTCTTCCGCTCTTGAGTCTATGGCCGCCCATAGAACCGCTTGTGAGAACATTATGAAATTTGGCACACTGATAGAGGACAGTCTGATCTGTCACCACAGCAAATTTGGAGTCTCTAACTCAATCCCTCCACCAACTGTCCAAAGTTGCACTCACGTTTGTGCTAATAACTTTTGAGCTAATAGCTCAAGACGATTCGATTCATTTTCCGTCATGAAAGTTTTTCCGCCATTTTGAATTTTCTGAAAAACCTACTTTTTCGAACTGCAAACTCTGTTGCTCGGATTTTCACGAAAATCTAACCAGATCATCTACAGACCATGACGACAAAAAGTTATGGAATTCAAGTTGATTTGTCAAACCGTTCGCGAAAAACGTGCAAATGAATTTAATGAAGTACCCGCCAAAATTAATGTGAAGCTATATCTCCGCAACGCTTTAGCGTATTCTGACCAAACTTGGTGTGATGACCTGAGGTGACTTGCACAGTTTCGACGCAGTGCCACCTAGTGGTCAGGAGATATGAAACATTTTAATGTTTGCTTATAACTTCTGAACGCTTTGGCCAAAAATCACAAAACAGCAACGTTAATAGAACATTTATTTAAAGTTATCTGGTATTTAATAATGTTCTCAAGATTCAGTGCATCATTCCGAGTCATACGATACCCAATTTTCCCATATCGGGCATTTTGGAGCGTCAGCCATTTTGAATTTTTTTCAAAAATGCTATATTTTATGAACGCATTGGCATATTGTTACGAAACTCTGTATGTGTCTTTTGCTCCGTGCCTTGAAGGTACTCAAAATGTTTTGGGGCAACTTCCAAAAATGCTAATAACTTTTGATTAATTTTGCCTATTGTAATGAATCTGGTCTTGATATATTTCGCGGGTCTTGCCGAGACCATAGGTACCAATTTTGCCATATTTGTCCGAACTTCCTGTCCGCCATTTTGATTTTATTTCAAAACCTACTTTTTCAAACTCCTCCTAGGCCATTGCTCTGATTTACACGAAAATCTAACCAGATCATCTACCGACTATGGCGGCAAAAAGTTATGGAATTCAAGTTGATTCGTCAAACCGTTCTCGAAAAACGTGCGAATGAATTTAACGAAGTGCTCGCCAAAATTAATGTGAAGCTATATCTCTGCAACGCTTTAGCGTATTCTGACCAAACTTGGTGTGTGTTATGACAACCATGACTTGAGGTGACTTGCAAAGTTTCAACGCAGTGCCACCTAGTGTTCAGGAGATATGAAAATTTGACATTTTTGCTTGTAACTTTTGAACGCTTTGGCCAAAAACAACAAAACTGGAAGAACATTTGTTCAGTAACGTTAATAGAACATTAATTCAAAGTTATCTAGTCTTTAATAATGTTCTCAAGATTCGGTGCATCATTCCGAGTCATACGATATCCAATTTTCCCATATCGGCCATTTTGGGGCGTCAGCCATTTTGAATTTTTTC
The DNA here is from genome assembly GCF_949357685.1 of Gobio gobio. Classification (NCBI taxonomy): domain Eukaryota; kingdom Metazoa; phylum Chordata; class Actinopteri; order Cypriniformes; family Gobionidae; genus Gobio; species Gobio gobio. The sequence continues at coordinate 2,187,688 of NC_137101.1, read as the reverse complement.
GAAAAATGCTATATTTTACGAACGCAATGGCGTATCGTTACGAAACTCGGTATGTGTCTTCTGCTCCGTGCCTTGAAGGTACTCAAAAAGTTTTGGGGCAACTTCCAAAAATTTCCAAAAATGCTAGTAACTTTTGATTAATTTTGTCTATCGTAATGAATCATTTTGCCATATTTGTCAGAACTTCCAGTCTGCCATTTTGATTTTATTTCAAAACCTACTTTTTCGAACTCCTCCTAGATCGTTTGTCCGATTTTCACCAAAATCGAATCGTATCATCATCAGACGGTGCCAACAAAACTTTATGGATTTCATGTCAATAGACTAAACCGTTTTCGTATAGCGCAGCAACAAAGTTGAGGCATAATGCCAAAATGACTCTTGAGGCTTTGCGTGTGTCATTTTCACCTCTCTCTGGCCACAGCGCCACCTATTGGTTGAAAGTAAAAAAACATTAAATTATTTTACCAGTGACTATATTTATGATTTCTCAGGCTACAATCAGCTTAAAATGCCTTTAAATGCACTTGGTCTGATGCCTTCTTTGAGATTCTAAATTACCCACATCTCACATGCGTCTTCTAGAGATCTCAACAATGTCTCCAACTATTTTAATATGAGCTCAAAGTTTCAAAACAGCTCTGCATCTACTCATTCGAGACTGTTTTTCTTCTAACAAGACATTTTAGGAGATGCTAAAGTTTGCTGAGCAATGAAACTGTCTTTTGTGTTGTTTATCTGCGGGGTTTAATGTGGTTTTCGGCATCGTTCGCTGAATGAAGGAAGCGATCAATACCTCAGCTCTTATTATCTCTTCATACGCTTGAGTTTATTCAGTTATTGAGTTGTGCTGAGCTCTGCAATCTCTCCAGCTGTCAGCTCCATCAGCCGCTGCATACCGAGAGATAAACAAGATCTCCATTTGAGATTCAATCCAAAAAACAAAAAAGAGACATATTATTATTCCAGCGGTGTGAGTCTGCATGACTCCGGCTGATATCTGAAGACTGATGATCGAACGCGACATGGGACCGAACGCTCATCAGACTGCAGATATTCATCTTCCATAACAGCTGTTTCAATCAGTGGCCGAATGTCACTGAATCGATGCCAATGCGAATCAGTTATTTTGTATTTATGTGCCTCTGATAAATTGGTTTCGAAAGACTTAATATCATCCGTTTGACAGCACTGACAATATCAGATGAGGACAAAACTTGATCTCAGTAATGACACTATTGTCTTCATAACTGAATCAGATTTGCTTCATAATGGAGGAACTTTGCAACATTGACTTCTGCTTTACAGCTAACAGGGAACGTTCTTGCAAGGTTCTCTTCCTGTAACGTTAATAGAACGTTCGTTCAACGTTATCTGGTCTTTGATAATGTTCTCAGAACGTTCTGTCAAGATTCTCTCAACGTTATGAGCAAACGTTCTTCCTGTAACGTTAATAGAACGTTCATTCAACGTTATCTGGTCTTTGATAATGTTCTCAGAACGTTCTCTCAAGGTTCTCTCAATGTTATGAGCAAACCTTCTTCCAGTAACGTTAATAGAACATTCATTCAAAGTAATCTGGTCTTTAATAATGTTCTTAGAATGTTTTGTCAAGGTTCTCTCAACGTTATGAGCAAACGTTCTTCCAGTAACGTTAATAGAACGTTCATTCAACGTTATCTGGTCTTTGATAATGTTCTCAGAACGTTCTGTCAAGATTCTCTCAACGTTATGAGCAAACGTTCTTCCTGTAACGTTAATAGAACGTTCATTCAACGTTATCTGGTCTTTGATAATGTTCTCAGAACGTTCTCTCAAGGTTCTCTCAATGTTATGAGCAAACCTTCTTCCAGTAACGTTAATAGAACATTCATTCAAAGTAATCTGGTCTTTAATAATGTTCTTAGAATGTTTTGTCAAGGTTCTCTCAACGTTATGAGCAAACGTTCTTCCAGTAACGTTAATAGAACGTTCATTCAACATTATCTGGTCTTTGATAATGTTCTCAGAACGTTATGGCAAGGTTCTCTCAATGTTATGAGCAAACGTTGTCTTGCAGGTGTTGTTGTCGGGTGCGTACATGGACGCTGCACACGGGACGCTCCACGTATCGGATCGGGAACTGGCGTCCATGCGGAAGATGGAGGTTCTGGAGGTCCTGTGTGAGGACGTTCTTCCCAGAAGCCTCTCTGAGATCCAGCGTCTCAGTGCTCATCTGGCTCTGCGGCGTGGCTCGCTGCGGATGGAGGACTTCGAGCGTACCGTCCTCACGATGGTGTTTACGGCACAGCAACTCCAACATACCGACCCCGGCCACCAGAGGGAGCTGTGGGCAAACTCACTCCTACAACTGTATAAAGCCATTAAAGAAGACCTGCGGCCGGAGTGACAATAATGCAACACTGTAGCTTTAAGAGGATGAATATGGTTTGAGCAAGACCGGTTGAGAAGCATTGACTGGACTGGGCGTGTCTAATTGACCTATCGGTAAGCCCCTCCCCTCGAACGCAGATGAGCCAATAGCAGTTGAGTATCAGTTGCGCTGGGACCGGAACTCGGACATCTTTAGGTTTCAGCGCCATAGAGAAACATTATCCGAAGCTCTCATCGGTTTGATGGTGTTTATGCTACAGAAATGCTCAAATGTCGTGCCTGAGGTTCTGTAACACTGACTCCAGCGATCCTGAGAGGATTTTCTGTTTGACAAACTCTCGTTAAGTTACGATTAAAGTCCCAGCTAACATACAAACCGAAATAACTAACTGTTCTCACGTCATGTAGGCCAAAAACACGAAGGTCTACATTTCACTGCCTCTCCATATTAAACTGGTTATATGTAAATTAATGTAATTTTAGATGTTTAAGGTCTACATTATCTGACTCCTATTCTGATGGGTATTATAGTGAAAGGAAGAGCTTGCACGCAGTTTATCAGAGTTTTTTTGCAGATCATACAAAGTTTACCAGTTATTAACTTCACCCCTGAAAAGTCATACAGTCTGTGTGTATGTTTGTTTACCATTAGTTGTGTGAGTGTTTTTGTGTAATTTGCTGTGTGTGTTAATGGTAATGCAACGGAGAGAGAGAGAGTTTGTGAATGAGACGTTAATGCGCACTTCTTATGCTTTGTTTGTTCAGCTCTTACGATGATTTTTTTGGAGTGAAAAAGGACACAATAAACTTGATAAACCATCAGTAAAGTTTGTCCATCATTCAGACGGGATATACGCTACAATCTGTGTCCAAAAACATCTCAGGATTGGGTTTTCACATTGACAGCTGTCATTGTAAGATATAGCAACTCCGTTTGTTTGTCTGAGTTAGCAACAGTAACTAAGGGGGGCGGGGCTTACCGATAGGTCAATTGCAGTCGCTTCACTGTGCTCAGATGAGTATCTGTGTCCCAATTCGCATACTATCCGTACTAAATAGTATTCGAAAAAATAACTAGTATGTCCCAAATCGTAGTATGTTGAAAAGAGTATTCCAAAGATTCCCGGATGGTCTACTATTTCCGGTCAGAATTCGAAGTGCGCACTCTTGCCCACAACCCATTGCGAGAACTACAAACGCGGATAAAAAGTGTTAAAAAACTACAAACATGACGGTTACGCGAGTCTGACGGTTAAGTAGCGAGGATTATAAGGGGCTTGAGTGAGCAATTATCAGTATTTAACCTGACGAAAAGATATGTATTCAATGTTAGCCACATTATATTTCACCTGCAGCAGCTTTGAGAACTTTTGTAATGATACGTTTGGCCGTTAACTTTGCAAACACATGAGAGGAGTCTCTGCATTAAAGACCCACGAATGGCAGATCAAGGTGCTACTATATTTCTCTCCGATACGGTAGGAAATTAAATTGAATGTGAAGGATTTGAACTGTGACGATGATTGACAGGTACAGTTTACGGTGACGGGACTCGCGTAACTAAGCAACAGAGTCCGTTAAAGATGACGAAGTAGTACGTCCCAGAGCCATAGAGAGAGTTGCGACAACGGAAGTTCAAAACGCTTGATAGTCACGTGATTCATGTAGACCTCGAATAGTTCCAGGAAGTGCTTTGACGGGCAATTCAAATTGATAGTCACAGTGACAGAACTGCGCTTTTTGGTAATTAATAGTCAATAAATGCATTGATTTTCAATCATTTTATTACACATCGACTTGTGTATGTAGCATGAGTATGTAGTTACAGCGATGTTGTTTTTAAAATATATATTTTTTAATGATGAATAATCTACACAAGCAGGCTTTAATGTACAAGTTATTTTGATTCAAATGTGCTGATCATTTAAAATCTTACTGATTAAACGTCTTACCTTTTAAAAGTGCATCATTTGGGTGCTCGAGCCCCTGCCCTTTTTCAAAATGAATCAAAAGTGCCCCTCTCAGACAAATATCAATGATAATATCGTGGTCAATAAAACTAAATAAATGTGATTATTATAACATGAAAATGCATACAATAGTAACGGACGGCTCAAAAGTCGGACAATTTCTGTTGAGGCGTTGCCGTAACGCGTTGCTATGGGTCGCGTGCGTTTTGATTGACAGCTGAGTTTCCACTGTTCGGAAACGGCTCTCGAGCCAAATATGGTCCTTTCAGAGAGCGTGTGGCCTCACGGGAAAAAAGTAAACCAATATTTTTTTTTTCATCCATAATCAGAGCTAATGTGTTGATTTAATTACAAAGCTATATACAGGGTTGCCAACTTTGTATATACAAAGCTATATAACAAAGCTATATACAGGGTTGCCAGAGCCTGAAACACTCACGCTTTCAGGCTCTGTCTCACGCTCTCACGCTGCCCAACTTAATCTCACGCCAAACTGCCAAACCTGCTTTTGATATTAAACAAAGTCTAAGCTTTTAGATTTGTTTAAGTTTTAATGCGAAATTCAAACAATAAATAGCGTTTTGGCGCTAATATGGCAGAACAGTTAAAGCCAGAGTGTTGAAAAACGGAGATGCGACATGCTCTCTCATCTCGCGGGTGCGCGCGCGGTCACGTGCTCCACGGAGCTCTCAATACTTCTAGCGCTGTGTCAATGCATTTGAATGGCTTGATACACAACATCTCCACTTCAGGTGTTTGCAGCAAGTTTTGGTAAACAGTACAGCATAGTGTGCATTGATTATTACGTCAACCATACAGGATCGTTTTATTATAGAGAGTGATGGAGATGCAACATTGTTAACATTAATGTTAATGTTTTTCCTGTATTTAGCCCTCATACACTCATACACATTGATGGTCAAATGTGACCATACACCTTAACTATTTTTCAATTGAATAAATGTTCTATATTTTAGTTCAAAAATATTAATTGAATATTTTGAGATATTTTGGTACTAAATACTATCTGTGCAATAATTATGGTCCTGACCACTTAAAATATTTTTCTTCTAATATTTTTCTTATTTATATTACAATTAGTATTAAGGTTGAATTAGAGAATTCTTATTCAAAGAGGCAAATTAGAGTCATTTTGTGGCTTGAAAAATAATAATTTCCATTTGTAATGCCATTACCCACTGGTGCCTTTATGGCTCTTTAATCAATATACATGTATCTAATCTAGTTGCTCAAAAGTATTGCAGTTTTGCATTTTAATAAATATTTTGATATGATCAAACACTAGATTTCTTTAAATGGGAAATTTTAAAATGTTAATAACGTAGCCTACATATCCTTATTTCCTTATATGTACAGCAGGCTATGAATTGATACTGAAATCGATATACGATATAATCTTATATGTACAGCAGGCTATGAATTGATACTGAAATCGATATACGATATAATCTTATATGTACAGCAGGCTATGAATTGATACTGAAATCGATATACGATATAATCTTATATGTACAGCAGGCTATGAATTGATACTGAAATCGATATACGATATAATCTTATATGTACAGCAGGCTATGAATTGATACTGAAATCGATATAATCGTACGGTAATTGGTTAAGTACCCCCCCCCCCCCCCCCCCAAAGAAAAGAAAATCTCAGTCCAACGTGATCTCAAAAGTTGGCAACCCTGTATATATTAGCTATATATTTTAAAGTATTACACAATTCACCAATGCCCGTTTGTCATGTATAGGCTATACACCAACCAATCGTGATCTGGCTAAGCAAGTTCAAATTCCATTGGGCGATGTGAAGCGGTAATTTTCTGTTCTTATTCATAAATCGGTTGAAAATTACATGGACAGACGAACTAACGTTTGTGGAACAATTTCATGCGGTTTGGCTCATTTTATAAATTGCATCACTGACAAAATGGATTTTAACAAACAACAAACAAATTCCTGCACAAAACCACAGCATCAAAAGTCGCATTAATGATAAGTAGTGTTAATTTCACTTGTATTTATGTAGCCTATATTGATACATAATTTACTATTTCATGAAACTATCAAAGTTAACAAAACCCAAGTGCCACCGGCACCTACAGGCCTATTAGGCTATGTGAAGTGTAGACTGGCGAAATGGTGACGTGAAAGGACTTTATTATACTATTTTTGAATATTATGCAGCATTATGAAATAAGTCTCTTATGTTCATCAAGCCTGCATTTATTTGATAAAAAACTGCAATATTGCGAAATATATTAAAATAATGGTTTTCTATTTTAAAATAATTTAAAATATAATTTATTCCTGTGATCACAGCTGTATTTTCAGCATCATTACTCCACTCTTCAGTGTCACATGATCATCCAGAAATCATTCTAATATGAGGATTTAATGTCAATGGTGGAAACTGTGATACTCTTTTCAAGATTCTTGGATTAATAAAAAGTTAAAAAGAACACAATGTAATAATATTTCACAATATTAGGCTACTGTTTTTTTCTGTATTTTTGATTAAATAAATGTAGGCTTGATGAGCATAAGGATATATATATATATATATATATGTTATGTATAAATATTATTATATATTATAAATATTTACATATTTATATAGATTTACATATTGCCCCTTTTTTACATTTGAGCCCCTGCCCCTGACGAACTCTCTGCACGGCCCTGCTCAAAAGTATGTACTTTTTCTTCACAAAAAGAGTACATACTTTTAGGACGTAGCATAAGTAGGCGAATTGGGACGCATGTCTGCATACGTTCACCTTCACAATGACAGATCACATTCTTTGCATAAATGTTTTGTTGGTCTGCAGGATGAGCTCTGTGTCCTTGCGAGGCTTGTCGTTTCTCCTGAGATAATGCATCTCCCAATATCACCATTATCCCGTCCTTGACCG
>NC_137101.1:2152906-2175406 GCF_949357685.1 Gobio gobio | reverse complement strand
CAGGTGTGTCCGAGGAGGCGTGGCTACACCTGACCCAGGGCAGTATTTCTGCACTGTACGCAGATGTTCTGTGTATGAAATACAGCACTGGAGACAGACGGGATGACATATCCCATAATGCAGTAGTGACCGTGCAGATCAGTACAGAGTGTGCTTTATGTATTTTTCAATGCACAAATTAAATTACACGTGCGAAATTTGTTTCCAAACCACCAGTGTGCTATATACAGAATATTTTTCAATGCAAAAAATAATTAAAAGTGTTAAATATTTTCTATATAATTATGCAAAATTAGATTAAAAGTGCAAAATATTTTTTAAAGCATGATGCCTTATAAATTATAATATTTTTCGTTTTTAGATTAGATTAAAAGTGCAAAACATATATTTTAGAAACAGTATACAATATGCTAAGTTGTATTAAAAGTGCAAAATATTGTTTTTAAAAACAGTATGCAATATGCAAAATTTGATTACATGTGCAAAATATGTTTAAAAAAATTATGCCGTATGCATTATAATATTTTTCATTTTTAGATTAGAGTAAAAGTGCAAAAAATATTTTTAAAAACACGATGGCCTATGCATTATAATATTTTTAATTTTAAAATTGGGTTGAAAGTGCCAAAAATATTGTTTTTAAATCATGATGCCGTATGAATTATAATATTTTTCATTTTAAAATTAGATTGAAAGTGCAAAATATTGTTTTTAAAAACAGTATACAATATGCAAAATTGTATTAAAAGTGCAAAATATTGTTTTTAAAACATGATGCCATATGAATTATAATAATTAAAATTTTAAAATTAGATTAAAAGTGCAAAATATGTTTTAAAAAACTATGCCATATGAATTATAATATTTTTAATTTATAAATTGTATTAAAAGTGCAAAATATTGTTTTTAAAACATGATGCCATATGAATTATAATATTTTTAATTGTAAAATTGTGTTAAAAGTGCAAAATATGTAAAAAAAAAAAAAGCCATATGATTTATAATTTTAATTTTAAAATTGTATGAAAAGTGCAAAATACATATTTTTTAAAACAGTATACAATATGCAAAATTGCATTTAAAGTGCAAAATATGTTTTAAAACATGATGCCATATGCATTATAATTTTAATTATAAAATTTGATTAAAAAGTGCAAAATATTGTTTTTAAAAACAGTATGCAATATGCTACATTTTATTAAAAGTGTAAAATATAGTTTAAAAATTATGCCGGATGAATTATAATATTTTTAATTTTAAAATTGGGCTAAAAGTGCAAAATATATTTTTTTAAAACATTATACAATATGCAAAATTACATTTAAAGTGCAAAATATTTTTTAAAACATGATGCCATATGCATTATAATATTTTTAATTTTAAAATTGGGTTAAAAGTGCAAAACATATATTTTAGATACAGTATGCAATATGCTAAATTGTATTACAAGTGCAAAATATTGTTTTTAAATCATGATGCCCTATGAATTATAATATTTCTTATTTTACAATAAGATTGAAAGTGCAAAATGTTGTTTTTAAAAACAGTATGCAATATTAAAAATTTGATTACATGTGCAACATATGCTTTTAAAAATTATACCGTATGCATTATAATATTTGTCATTTTTAGATTAGAGTAAAAGTGCAAAAGATATTTTTAAAAACACAATGGCCTATGCATTATAAAATTTTTAATTTTAAAATTGGGTTAAAAGTGCAAAATATATATTTTAGAAACAGTATGCACTATGCAGTATGCAACATTTGATTATAAGTGCAAGATATTGTTTTTAAATCATGATGCTGTATGAATTATAATATTTTTAATTTATAAATTGTATTAAAAGTGCAAAATATTGTTTTTTAAAACATGATGCCATATGAATTATAATATTTTTAATTTTAAAATTGTGTTAAAAGTGTAAAATATGTAAAAAAAAATAATGCCATATGATTTATAATTTTAATTTTAAAATTGTATTAAAAGTGCAAAATATTGTTTTTAAATCATGATGCTGTATGAATTATATTTTTTATTTTAAAATGAGATTGAAAGTGCAAAATATTGTTTTTAAAAACAGTATGCAATATTAAAAATTTGATTACATGTGCACCATATGTTTAAAAAAATTATGCCGTATGCATTATAATATTTTTCATTTTTAGATTAGATTAAAAGTGCAAAAACTATTTTTAAAAACACAATGGCCTATGCATTATAATATTTTTAATTTTAAAATTGGGTTAAAAGTGCAAAATATATATTTTAGAAACACAGTATGCAATATGCAAAAGCGTATTAAAAGTGCAAAATATATATTTTTTAAAACAGTATGCTCTATGCAACATTATATTATACGTGTTTTTAAATCATGATGCTGTATGAATTATAATATTTTTTATTTTAAAATGAGATTGAAAGTGCAAAATATTGTTTTTAAAAACAGAATGCAATATGCAAAATTTGATTACATGTGCAACATATGTTTAAGAAAATTATGCCGTATGCATTATAATATTTTTCATTTTTAGATTAGATTAAAAGTGCAAAAAATATTTTTAAAAACACAATGGCCTATGCATTATAATATTTAAAATTTTAAAATTGGGTTAAAAGTGCAAAATGTATATTTTAGAAACACAGTATGCAATATGCAAAAGCGTATTAAAAGTGCAAAATATATATTTTTTAAAACAGTATGCAACATTAGATTATAAGTGTTTTTAAATCATGATGCTGTATGAAATATAATATTTTTAATTTATAAATTGTATTAAAAGTGCAAAATATTGTTTTTTAAAACATGATGCCATATGAATTATAATATTTTTAATTTTAAAATTGTGTTAAAAGTGTAAAATATGTAAAAAAAAATAATGCCATATGATTTATAATTTTAATTTTAAAATTGTATTAAAAGTGCAAAATATTGTTTTTAAATCATGATGCTGTATGAATTATAATATTTCTTATTTTAAAATAAGATTGAAAGTGCAAAATGTTGTTTTTAAAAACAGTATACAATATGCAAAATTTGATTACATGTGCAACATATGTTTAAAAAAATTATGCCGTATGCATCATAATATTTGTCATTTTTAGATTAGATTAAAAGTGCAAAAAATATTTTTAAAAACACAATGGCCTATGCATTATAATATTTTTCATTTTAAAATTGGGTTAAAAGTGCAAAATATATATTTTAGAAACACCGTATGCAATATGCAAAAGCGTATTAAAAGTGCAAAATATATATTTTTTAAAACAGTATGCAACATTAGATTATAAGTGTTTTTAAATCATGATGCTGTATGAAATATAATATTTTTTATTTTAAAATGAGATTGAAAGTGCAAAATATTTTTTTTAAAACAAAAAACTGTGCTGTATACAGTATAATATTTTTCAGTGCAAAATGTTACTAAGATTGCCCCCCCCCATAAATACACATATTTTTGTCAAATGCAAAATAGGATTAAAAACAGTACGGTGCAGTATTCCAGTGCTCTTGACTTGTGTAATCATGGTTTAATGTGAAGCGTGTGATGTTCTGCAGGAGCAGCATGCCTGCTGAACGCAAGAAGTCCGTCAACATGGAGGAGAGAGAGACCGGCTCCTTCAGCAACAAGGACAGAGACGCCACATCCAGAGAGAAGAGCAAAGACGAGAGCAAGATGAGCGGGAAGAAGGACGGAGGCAAGACGGCCGACGAGAAGAAGAGACGGGCTGAGGAGGAGAAGAGGAAGAAGGAGGAGAAGGAGCGCAAGAAGAAGGAGGAGGAGAAGCAGAAAGCAGAGGAGGAGCAGAGGAAGAAAGAGGAGGAGGAGAAGAGACAGCAGGAGGAGCAGGAGAAGAAGCTGCTGGAGGAGGAAGCCAAGCGGCAGAAAGAGGAAGAGGCTGCGCAGCTCAAGTAAGGGTTCTGGCATCAGATCCTCAGTTTTCAACATTACTGCACACGCTCACTGAACACAAGCAGCCCGAGATATGAACTCGCTCTTATTTCATCTGCTCTAAGAAAGGACACTTCAGTCTGAACACACAGACGACAGGAGCATTTAGAGCTAACACACACTAGTGAAGGAGCTACTAAAAGCCATCAAACTGTCAAGTAGTGTGCTTAAGTTAACACTCACACACACATACTCGCAAGAACACACACACAAACTCGCTCGCAAGCACACACACACATTTACGCTTTCAAGCACACACATACACACACACACACACACACTTGTTCGCAAGGACACACACACTCGCTCGCAAGCACACACACACACACACACTCACGCTCGCAAGCACACTCACACTCGCAAGCGCACACACACACTCACTCGCAAGCTCACACTCGCTCGCAAGCACACACACTCACTCACGCTCGCAAGCACACTCACGCTCGCAAGCACACACACACTCACGCTCGCAAGCACACACACACACTCACGCTCGCAAGCACACACACACTCACGCTCGCAAGCACACACACACTCACGCTCGCAAGCACACACACACACACTCACGCTCGCAAGCACACACACACACACACTTACGCTCGCAAGCACACACACACTCACGCTCGCAAGCACACACACTCACGCTCGCAAGCACACACACACTCACGCTCGCAAGCACACACACACTCACGCTCGCAAGCACACACACTCGCCCGCTCGCAAGCACACACTCGCCCGCTCGCAAGTACACACACTCACACTCGTAAGCACACACACACTCGCTCACAAGCACACACACACTCGCCCGCTCGCAAGCACACACACTCGCCCGCTCGCAAGCACACACACACTCGCCCGCTCGCAAGCACACACACACTCGCCCGCTCGTAAGCACACACACTCACGCTCGTAAGCACACACACACTCGCTCACAAGCACACACACGTTCGCAAGCACACACACACACACACACACACTTACGCTCGCAAACACACTCACGCTCGCAAGCACACACACTCACACCCGCTCGCAAGCACACACACTCACACCCGCTCACAAGCACACACACTCACACCCGCTCGCAAGCGCACACACTCACACCCGCTAGCAAGCGCACACACTCACACCCGCTCGCAAGCACACACACTCACACCCGCTCGCAAGCACACACACTACACCCGCTCACAAGCACAGACACGCTTGTGCACACACTCACACACACATAGACACTCACACTCGCTCGCAAGCACACACACTCACACTCGCTCGCAAGCTCACACTCACTCACAAGCACACTGACACACACACTCACACCCGCTCGCAAGCACACACACTCACACCCGCTCACAAGCACACACACTCACACCCACTCACAAGCACAGACACGCTTGTGCACACACTCACACACACATAGACACTCACACTCGCTCGCAAGCACACACACTCACACTCGCTCGCAAGCTCACACTCACACTCGCAAGCTCACACTCACTCACAAGCACACTGACACACACACTCGCTTGCAAGCTCACACTCACTCGCAAGCTCACACTCACTCACAAGCACACTGACACACACACTCGCTTGCAAGCTCACACTCACACTCACACTCGCAAGCTCACACTCACACTCGCAAGCTCACACTCACACTCGCAAGCTCACACTCACTCACAAGCACACTGACACACACACTCGCTTGCAAGCTCACACTCACACTCACACTCGCAAGCTCACACTCACACTCGCAAGCTCACACTCACTCACAAGCACACTGACACACACACTCGCTTGCAAGCACACACACACACTCGCTCGCAAGCTCACACTCGCTCGCAAGCACACTCACACTCACTCACAAGCACACACACACTCGCTTGCAAGCACACACACACACACACACACACACACTCGCTTGCAAGCACACACACTCGCTCTCAAGCACACTCACACAGCAAGACATTATGAATGAATCACTGAATCATTGATTCAATCAAAAACGCTGATTCCTTCAGGAATGTAGAACCACAGTGTTCTTCATGAAAAAGAGCGATCACGTTTGCAACCGTGCAGATATTTGAGAAAAACACGACGCTTGCTAAACAGCATCTTACAAGACAAAAACTCCTCTATCTGTGTGATTACAGTGTGTTGTGTGTGTGTGTGTTATCAGGGAGAAGGAGGAGGCCGATCAGCTCCAGCAGGAGGCGTGGGAGCGGCACCACGGCAGGAAGGAGCTGCGAGCGAAGAACCAGCACGCGCAGGAGACGCGTCCAGAGGAGGCCTTCTTCAGCCGCCTGGACTCCAGCCTGAAGAAGAACACGGCCTTCGTCAAGAAGCTGCGCACGCTCACGGAGCAGCAGCGCGCCTCGCTGTCCCAGGACTTCGACTCGCTCAACCTCAGCAAGTACATCGGGGAGGCCGTGAGCTCCATGGTGGAGGCCAAGCTGAAGATCTCCGACGTGGGCTGCGCCGTGCATCTCTGCTCCCTCTTCCACCAGCGCTACACCGAGTTCGCGCCGCTGCTTCTGGCCGCCTGGAAGAGGCACTTCGAGGCCCGGAAGGAGGAGAAGGCGCCCAACGTGAGCAAGCTGCGCACCGACCTGCGCTTCATCGCAGAGCTCACCATCGTGGGCCTGTTCACCGATAAAGAGGGGCTTTCGCTGATCTACGAGCAGCTGAAGAACATCATCGGGGCCGACCGGGAGACACACACACACGTGTCCGTCATCATCAGCTTCTGCAAGCACTGCGGGGACGATATCGCCGGGCTGGTGCCGCGGAAGGTCAAGAACGCGGTGGAGAAGTTCGGCTTGACCTTCCCGCCCAGCCAGATCATCAACGCGGAGAAACAGCAGCCGTTCCAGAATCTGCTGAGGGAGTATTTCACCTCGCTCACCAAACACCTGAAGAAAGACCACCGAGAACTGCAGAACATCGAGAGACAGAACAGGTTCGTTTTGGTCAGAACAGGTTCGGTCTAGTGTTCATTTTGTCACCTATTTTTTAGGGCTGTCAAAAGATGAATCGCGATTAATCGCATCCAAAATAAAAGTTTGTGTTTACATAATATATAGGGCTGAAACGATTCCTCGAGTTACTCGATTAACTCGATTACAAAAATTCCTCGAGGCAAAAATTCTGCCTCGAAGTAGGGCTGTACGATTAATCGAAAAATAACCGAAACCGACATTCAGAACCTCTAACCGACGGTTATTTCGGTTTTCACGTGACTCCGCCCCGTCAGTCACATCAAGTGCAGTTTGCAGGCACACAGAGATGCAGGAGCGGTTATCTGTGTTTATAGATGCCCAGAATCACTATAGTAGCTGCATGTTTTACACAGTTTATACAGGTCAGTTAATCGCCGTTCTTATAGCCTATGCGCTAACACACACACAGACGGCGCGCGCAAGCCCCGAAGCCGCTTTCACTTTCGTGCTCATAAAGTTTGTCAAGTAAATGCGTTTAAAGGCTTCAACATTTAAAGCGATTGTGCACTATTCAAAAACAACAATACGGAAAACTTCTCCGTTCAGTGCTCAGCTTTTTTCAGTGACACAGAGCCGAGCCGTGTCGCGTCTCTGAAAACGCGCGCGCCCTGAAGGCAGATCTTTCACCTGCGTCCACACAGAGCTGTCATTTGTATGTGGTTTAAGCCCTGCCAGTTTGAACATTAAAGCGAGTTTCGACCATCAGATGTGTATAATGTTGAACTAATGCCTGATATATTTTGACAAACGAACACTCAGACAGAAGCTGTGACTAAAGTAAAGTCACTAAAGTAGCTTAGAAACTCAACCGTTATAGGCATACATTTCAATACCTTTGAAGTAAGTACAAACCACAGCTTCATAATGAATAGAGACGGTATGAGTAATTCACACACACAATCACTCTCTCATTAATGCATTCAAATAAATGTAATGTAGACCTACAGTGTTAATTTGTCTGTATCTGATGTACAACAAACAGAAATCTGCTCCATAGACAATAACTGCTGAAAGTGAACCGTTTCCTTCAAGTATTTTAAAATCACAATGCACTTTTTCATTAGAAAAAAAAATTCCACCTTTAATAGTAGAAAATATTTACAGTACAAACCTTATCAGTGAACTTAAACCTTATGAGGGCAAAAAAAAAGAAGCTAAATAATCGTTCATTAATCGTAATCGAGGTCAAATGTTCAATTAATCGAGGTTTTCATTTTTGGTCAAATCGTTACAGCCCTACCTCAAAGCCTCGTTAAATTCCTATGACGTGCAGGATCTGATTCACACAGACCGCTGTTCATTGTTCAGGAAGCACACCATAGCGCGTGATACATTTTGAATTTAGTTTAGATTCTAGATGCCCAGAATCACTATAGTAACTGCATGTTTTACACAGTTTATGTAAGTTGATTACCGTTCTTATAGTGCCACACACACACACACGGCGCGCGCAAGCCCCGAAGCCAGAACGCTTTCACTTTCGTCTTCATAAAGTTTGTCAAGTAAATGCTTTTAAAGCCTTGCCAGTTTGAACATTGAAGCAATTGTGCACTTTTCAAAAATAACAATATGGAAAACTTATCCTTTCAGTGCTCAGCTTTTTTCTGTGACACGGAGCCGTGTCGCGTCTCTGACAACGAGCGCGCGCCCTGAAGCCAGACCTCTTTTCGCGTGAAGATCGCGCGCGGAGAGCTGCGCCGAAACGCAGTGTCAACGCCGTCCTGTGACTAAAGTAAAGTCACTAAAGTAGCTTAGAAACTCAACTCAACCGTTATAGGCATACATTTGAATACCTTTGAAGTAATTACAAACCACAGCTTCATAATGAATAGAGACGGTATGAGTAATTCACACACACAATCACTCTCATTAATGCATCAAAATAAATGTAATGTAGGTCTACAACTGTGTTAATGTATCTGATGTACAACAAACATAAATCTGCCCCACAGACATCAATAACTGCTGAAAGTGAACTGTTTCCTTCAAGTATTTTAAAATCACAAAGAAATGCACTTTTTGTAAGTTAGACGCTTTTTTGCCTCGACTTTGATGTCCGACCATTTCTTTTTTATTTCGGCCATGGTCTGAGGTTGTGAGGCGACAGCATTTACGGTGTCTGAAACCTTTTGCCACTCAAGAGCCTTTTTGGCATTAGTAGTGCCCTCCAAACAAAAATTGTTCTCCTCTTTTCCATCTCGCCAACGATCACTTCTCTGGATTGAAAACGCGCCAGTGCGCGCACACCGTGAATGACAGCTCGTCTGTAAATGCGCGCTCTGTGAAGCCATGGGTGCGTCTCAATCAGTTCCCTAGTTCAGTAGTCAGGGCACTGATCAAGCATTGATCAGTCTATGATTGAGATGCACGCCATAACAGTTCATCCGTAAAGCCTTGTTTATACTCGGTGCGCGCGGCAAAAATAAATGCGCGCAGTCAGCGTAGCGCGGAGGCTTGCACTGCGGAGCCAGGCGAAAGTAAACAATGCGCGCTCTGTGCGGCCGTGCACATTTTACTTTCGGTTTTGAATTAACACCAATTCGGCTGCGGGTGGCTTGAATTGTGGGTTCATTAGGGTTCACTATTATTTTTAATGAAAAACACAACAACAAAACAAATGACACTCCCTTAAATAGGCGCTTTTACGTTTCGCTTTGAAACCAAATCTTCCGCGATCATCTCAGTCAGCTCCTCACTCTTAAATCTGAAGAATGACTCCTGCCGCTGCCGAGACTCACGGTCGGATCCTGCTTTATTAAGCAGATACGTTCAGTTTTTATTTGTATTGTCTGTTCTCTAACTGAACTAAATTATTTTATTACTATAAAAAAATCGGTGGGCGGTGCCACGGTGGGCAAGTGATGTAACCGGTGTTGAGTCTGGACACCGGTAACACCGGCAACACTGACTATCGTAGCAAGCCTAGTGTGCGTACGCACGCCTATGTTTCATCCGTACGCCACTTCTGACGCAAATCCTACGCAAAGTTTTATAAATGAGGCCCCTGGTCATATTTTAGTCACCTGAGTTGATAGATGGAGTTTTGTTGTGCTTTGTGTCTCTCTGTAGGCGTATCCTGCACTCCAAAGGAGAGCTCAGCGAGGACCGGCATAAGCAGTACGAGGAGTTCGCCACCTCTTATCAGAAGCTGCTGGCAAACACCCAAACTCTGGCCGACCTGCTGGACGAGAACATGCCTGAACTTCCTCAGGACAAAACCGTCCAGGAAGGTACGACCGCCAGCACGGCGACGCCTGTCAATCTGTGCGCAGATTTAGTCTTGGCACGCGCATGATTTGTTGTTTTGTGTGGCAGAACACGGCCCGGGCATCGATATCTTTACTCCGGGGAAACCAGGAGAGTACGATCTGGAGGGCGGCATCTGGGAGGACGAGGATGCTCGCAACTTCTACGAGAACATGGTGGATCTGAAGGCGTTTGTGCCGGCCATTCTCTTCAAGGACAACGAGAAGAGCAGCCAGAGCGGCAAAGGTACTCAATGAACAAGCTCGGAGTTCTTCTCTATGTCAGTGTCAGTGTTTCTGAACTACAATGTAGTCTTGAGGGGAACCAACACGTCACAATATTCCTCATTATAATAATTATAGGGTTAGTTCACCCAAAAATGAAAATTCTGTCATTAATTCCTCACCCTCATGTCGTTTGACACCCGTCAGACCTCCGTTCATCTTCAGACACAAATGAAGATATTTTAGTGTAAATCTGATGCTCTGAAAGGCCTCCATTGGCTCAATGCACGGTTCACTCTCAAGACCCTTAAAAGACACTAAAGACTAAAGTTACAAAGTCCATCTCACTACAGCGGCTCTACAATAACTTTATGGAGTGACGAGAATAGTTTTTGTGCGCAAAAAAACCTTAAATAACGACTTACATAGTGATGACGATTTCAAAACACGGCCTCATGAAGCTTCGAAGCGTTATGAATCAGTGAGTCAATTCAGCAGTTTGGCGGTTTGACACGCCATCCGAATCATGAATCGACTCACTGATTCATAACGCTTCGAAGCTTCATGATGCCGTGTTTTGAAATCGTCATCACTATATAAGTGTGTGTGTGTGTGTGTGTGTGTGTGATGGTAGGTTTTAGGGGCAGTGTGTAGGGGTAGGGGCAGTGTGTGTGTGTGTGTGTGATGGTAGGTTTAGGGGTAGGGGCAGTGTGTGTGTGTGTGTGTGTGTGTGTGTGATGGGTAGGTTTAGGGGTAGGGGCAGTGTGTGTGTGTGTGTGATGGGTAGGTTTAGGGGTAGGGGCAGTGTGTGTGTGTGTGTGTGTGTGTGTGTGTGTGTGTGTGTGTGTGTGTGATGGGTAGGTTTAGGGGTAGGGGCAGTGTGTGTGTGTGTGTGTGATGGGTAGGTTTAGGGGTAGGGGCAGTGTGTGTGTGTGTGTGTGTGTGTGTGTGATGGTAGGTTTAGGGGCAGTGTGTGTGTGTGATGGGTAGGTTTAGGGGTAGGGGCAGTGTGTGTGTGTGTGTGTGTGATGGGTAGGTTTAGGGGCAGTGTGTGTGTGTGTGTGTGTGTGATGGGTAGGTTTAGGGGCAGTGTGTGTGTGTGTGATGGGTAGGTTTAGGGGCAGTGTGTGTGTGTGTGATGGGTAGGTTTAGGGGCAGTGTGTGTGTGTGTGTGTGTGTGATGGGTAGGTTTAGGGGCAGTGTGTGTGTGTGTGATGGGTAGGTTTAGGGGCAGTGTGTGTGTGTGTGATGGGTAGGTTTAGGGGCAGGGGCAGCGTAAGGGGATAGAATATACGGTATGTACGGTATAAAAACCATTACACCTATGGAAAGTCCTCATAAAACATGAAAACCCAACAAGTGTGTGTGTGTGTGTGTGTGTGTGTGTGTGTGTGTGTGTAGAGGGACGAGAGGCAAACAGCACCGAGGAGTTGGAGATGGAGTTGGAAGCGCTGGACATCACTGATGACCCGATAGATCTGGATCTGGCAACCGACGAGACCGAAAGTGAAGAACTGGCCAAAAAGATACTGGATGAGCAAGGTACACACACACACACACACACACACACACACACACACACACACACACACACACACACACACACACACACACACTCATACTACGGAGCCCCTAAAGGGACATGGTGATGGAAATAATATGAGATGGGAGGGGGAAAAAATCTATGCTTTTGCGTTCTTTTGTGAAAGTTTTGCTTTCCCCCGAGGAATGTTCAGAACTTGAAATGCAGCGTTTTACATAAGAATGCAAAAGCATTGAATTAATATTTCTTTCTCATATTTTTTGTATACTCATATTTGCTTTCTAAGTAAAACACACTGAATAATGCACATCCAAAACCTAAAGGGTGTGTTAGTAATATAAGCCTGTAGAAGGTGCACAGGGTTTCCGTGGGGTCTTAAAAAGTCTAAAAAAGTCTTCAATTTCAAAATCTACATTTTAGGCCTTAAAAAGCTTAAAGTATTGAGTTCTAGGTCTTAAATAATTTTAAACAGGTCTTAATTTTCCTACGTCCATGTAACGCTACCTCTAATGCTCATTGAAATGCTCTTGCAGCGCTTTTGTGTGTGTGTGTGTGTGTGTGTGTGTTTATTCCGGGAAACAGTACTTAAGCTATTTAAAGTTTTTATTTTATTATTGACTGTTTACTTGATTACTTTATTACTTGAGATCTTATTAAGCAGTTGCTTATTGCTGTGGTTTAGGCCTACTTGTAAGATTTCTGGTCATATTTCCCACCCTATAAGCGATCGTGTTATTAAAGCCTAGCCTTTTTTTTTTTTGTAAGATACCAAACAATATTTATGCGTTTTGTTTGTTTTATTGTCGTGTTTAACTATTGTGCATCTAACATAATATGGTAAATGTGGCATCCTAATTATGAAAAAAAAAATATATTTCTCAAACAAATCACCCAAAAAATATATATTTATATATATTGTGAAATTCTGGTGGGATCGAGCTGTGGGGAAGTACAAGTTTACTGATACTTTGTTCAATTTGAATAAATTAATTTGCTTTGTGAGTCATTTTGTGATTCTGCATTTCCTTGATGATATAGGTGATATAGGTCTTAAATTTAATTCATAATGGTCTTAAAAAGTCTTAAATTTGACTTGGTGAAACCTGCAGAAACCCTGGGTGCACAAAATGCGTACGCAGCAGCACACACACATGCTAAATGTTAAAAATAAGAGCTGGAGAAGCGTTCAGTCTTTCCGCTCACATGTAAATAGCGAATCTGCCATTCACAATTGGCTTTTAAAGGGAAAGGGAGATGAGACTCTGATTGGTTTATAGCACGTTACGCCCAAAACACACCCATGACTCATTAAGAGACGAGGGACGACACTTTTGGACCATAAGCCTAGTGTGTCATTAAACTAGCAAAAGTGCTCAGATGGTTAAAATAGGGCCCAATATCTGTATTTTGCATTTTTTGTCTATTGAAATGATTCATCTGTGCAGCTCATAGTGTCACTCGCAGTGTTTTATATTAGTCCATCTCCGCTTTAATCGTCATGCCATTTCTGTAGCTCAATCTGTTTGATTTCCAGTAAATGCATGAACTGAGAAAATGTATATATCATACATTGCATGATTCGAATCATCGAATGATTCGATTCGATTAGCATAAAAGCTGAAAATGGATGAATGTATCCATTGGAAAATGGATAAAATGGATGAATGTAATGTAGTGTGATCATGTTTGTGTGTGTGTGTGTGTGTGTGTGTGTACAGAGCAGGAGGATGAGGAGGCCAGCACCGGCTCTCATCTCAAACTCATCGTGGACGCTTTTATCCAGCAGCTGCCAAACTGCATCAACAGAGACCTGATCGACAAGGTAAAGAGCGGAAAAATCCGGGGTTTTTTTATACATGGGAATAAATGGGCAATTCGCAAAATTGCAGTTTAGCCTATAACAGTCTATCAGAGGTGGAAAGAGTAACAAAATATTCTACTCAAGTAAAAGTACTATTACTTCAATTAAATTTTACTTGAGTAGAAGTAAAAGTACTTGCCTAAAAATTGACTCAAGTAAAAGTAAAAAGTAGTTCATTTAAAATGTACTCAGAGTAAAAGTTACTGAGTTACTTTTTTAACAGCGGGTTGGTTAACTCTCCCGTGTTGGGTTGTGGTAGAATGAGATTTTCACGACATAAAAACAGTTTTCACAGCATCACGGTATTAATTATTTAATAAATAAAATGTATTATTAAATTATGGTTATTATTATCACCAGTTAAAACGGCATTAAATTAATGAAAACTTTTTCTTTCTTTTTTTTTGGTTGAACAAATGCTTTATTATAACCACTTTTTTTAAATTTCAATAAAACATGTCTAATGAACTAAATAAATGATTATAAATTAGATGAACAACTTTAAGAATAATAGAGTCCTAAGAAATGTTTCTTTTTATGATTTAATACAAATACATTACCAAAATGGTGGTAATCAAATACTTATCCTTTACATTTTTGGGCAAAGCGCTTCTGTTTTACTAAATTAAACCATGGATTTAAAAATATATTCTTAAATAATGTTTAAATTATGTAATATTATTATTGTTGTTAGTTATTATTATTATTATTTTGACAAGTGTTCTATAGGCCTACAATAGTAATAGATTTCTGTCACAATTTCATCTAGTTAAACCGTTTATTTTGACGGGTTTTAGCGAGGACCTATTTCAGGGAAGATCTGTTTCAGAGTGTATTTGATAATGGCTTTTAATCAAATAAAATGATGAACATGTTCATTAGGGGGTCTCAGATCAGCTCTGGAAATGTTAGTGCCCAAATATGTTTTTTGAGACGTTAAACACCATGAGCATCGCGTAGGCTACCTATGTAGGCTAGTAGACAAAACGGCGCTGCTCATTCACACAGAGACAGAAGAAGCAGATCATATATTCATATAGCAGTGTTTTGAGCTTTAATATTCACAGACCATGTCGTGATTTGATTTATTGTACAGCTCTACTGTCGATGTATTCATTCATCCATCAGTTTGACGTGACATCTGCGTTATACTGTAATTCCGGGATTCCCTCTGCATCACAGAAAACATTCGGCCTTAAGTTATAAACGTACCTTTATCCGCACAGAGGGATGATGTTCCCAAACATGTTCTATGTGTTTCCTCCTGTGCATCAACATTTTTTTTGCTAATTTGATATCCTCCAGGACAACACCCGGCTATTTTTTGTCTATATCCAAAGCTTTTCCATACTATCCAGGGGTTCATGACAGCGTTTCGCTTTCAGCTGGGTCTGACTTACGTCCGTCTCCATCTTTTTGTGAATTTGCGTTCGTTCTCCCGCCTTCAATTCAATGCAGTCGTTTCCGGATCGCGTTTTTCCCCCCTTTGTATTATTTATTTTTACTCAGTAACGGATGTGGTTTAAAATGTAGCGAAGTACAATACTTCAAAAAAAACATACTTAAGTAAAAGTAAAATTACAGATTTTTAAAACTACTTAAAAAAGTAGAAGTACGCAGAAAAACTACTCAATTACAGTAACGCTTTCGTTACTTTCCACCTCTGCAGCCTATAATATTAGAATGATTTCTGAAGGATCATGTGACACTGAAATAAATAACAATTGCTGCAATAATAATATATTAATTGTACATTTACTTAAATAATTGGAAAATATATAAATATGCAAATTTCCAATTAAAGGTGCACTATGTAACATTTTTGCAGTAAAATATCCGAACACCACTAGGCCAGTGTTATATATTTAGTTCAGTTCAGTATAGACATGTGCCGGTAATACGATATACCGCAATAATGAACATGCACAATATTGTTATCGTGGGCGCTTCAAAATACCGTGAATAATTATTTATTACGAATTATTCCGATTTTTAGAATGCATATTAAGAATACTTTACCATCAACTGTTTAAAATGAACAACACGTCAAAGAGGAACACACACTGATGTTAGCAGACCGTTCATGAGCCGAGCACATGGCGGAACAAGTGAAGACACACTGAAGTGCACATTCACTTTCAGACAGCAGAGGGCGCTGATGGAACAGCAGAAATATAGTAACCATAATCCGGTCATCGTCATCACATAACCTAATACTTAAAGACTTAAAGTCGTTTTCAAACTTAATTTTTTTTTTAAAGTTTTAAATGACATGCCCTAGATATTGTTTGAATATGTTCTGACTGTTGTTCAATCACACACTTTACAATAAGGCTCCATTATTTAACATTAGTTCATTCATTAGCAAACTGACAATGAAAAATACTTCTAAAGCATGTATTAATCTTAGTTAAATGTACATTTCAGCATTTAATAACACATTATTAAAATCAAAAGTTGTAACTGTATTATTTAATGGACCTGAGCTTACACTAACAGTTGCTTTTTTAAACTAACTTTATCAAAGAAGAATAACGTTTGTAAAAATGTAGCTATGTTGCTCTTTGTTAATGTTAATGCATTAACTGGCGAGACATTATTGTAAAGTGTTCACTATTGTTCTTTATAATTCTTTAGCACTTTAATCTGTTTCAAATATTTGTTTACTTTATACATTTTTGTGTATTGCTTTATTGTATTTAAATGTTTGGTTCTTTTGTTATAAGAAAGTTTTTAAACCTGTTATAGTATGACAACACTTTTTTTGCAACTTTTTTTTTAAATATTGTGATAATACCGTATACCGCGATAAAAGCTTCAGCAATTAATCGCAACCTGAAAATTTGATACCGGCACATGCCTAGTTCAGTACTTACAATATCTCAAATGTTTCCAACTATTTGTAAATTGTGAGATGCTATTTTACCTGAGGAACCGGCGGTGTGAGGGCGTGGCCTGTCGATGACATCATATCCGCGTTAGTTTGCAGTTTTATTCTGCAGAAGTGCTTTACTCTCACTGCAGTGTGAACGAGTGTCATAGCAGCGGCTGAGAGAACACACAGAGTAACGCCATCCCATCATCAACACACTCAGATGTGTGTAATATGATCAGCAGAGCTGCGTTACCTCACACTCATGAGCGGAGGAGAGGAAGTGGCGACTGTGGCATAATAAAAGTCCCGCTGCTCGCGAGGCGTGTGTTGCGTCCATCTTATGAACAATCGCTCCAGCGGTTCCTCAGCTCCTCAACACTCGCTCCTGCTTCTGCTTCACTACAGTAACGTTAATAATCACATCAACATGATTTCTGCCCGAGTCCTATCCCGATTCTTTCCCACCGGCTGAGGTGAAGACCACATGTCCCAAGAGTCTGCGCTCAAACGGGACATCATCAAACTACACCTTTGTTTTGAACAGGCGACCTCTAGCGGACGGAAAAGTTACATAGTGCAGCTTTAATTCACTTTTAAGTTTCCAAATTGGAATATTTCCAAAATCCCCCAGATTAAGTTCTTGTGGAAAGTTTCCGCCCCGTTGCAACCCTAGTAAAGAGTACAAACACACACAGAACACACTTGCACAAATGTCATTGACCTGATGGAAGACACACACACACACACACACACACACACACACACACACACACACACACACACACACACACACACACACACACACACACACACACACACACACACACACACACACACACACACACACACACACACACACACACACACACAGAGGTTTGTTTTGCTATCTAAGTGAGGACATTCCATAGGCGTGATGGTTTTTATACTGTACAAACTGTACATTCTGTCCCCCTACACTACACACACACACACACACACACACACACATGTTTGTTTTTGTGAAATGTGAGGACATTCCATAGGCGTAATGGTTTTTATACCGTACAAACCGTATTTTCTATCCACTTACACTGACCCTAAACCGACCCATCACACACACACACACACACACACACACACACACACACACACACACACACACACACACACACACACACACACACACACACACACACACACACACACACACACACACACACTGCCCCTGCCCCTGCCCCTAAACCTACCCATCACACACACACACACACACACACACACACACTGCCCCTAAACCTACCCATCACACACACACACACACACACACACACACACACACTGCCCCTGCCCCTAAACCTACCCATCACACACACACACACACACACACACACACACACACACACACACACACACACTGCCCCTGCCCCTAAACCTACCCATCACACACACACACACACACACACACACACACACACACACACACACACTGCCCCTGCCCCTAAACCTACCCATCACACACACACACACACACACACACACACACACACACACACACACACACACACACACACACACACACACACACAAACTACCCCTAAACCTACCCATCACACACACACACACACACACACACTGCCCCTGCCCCTAAACCTACCCATCACACACACACACACACACACACACACACACACACACACACACACACACACACACTGCCCCTGCCCCTAAACCTACCCATCACACACACACACACACACACACACACACACACACACACTGCCCCTGCCCCTAAACCTACCCATCACACACACACACACACACACACACACACACACACACACACACACACACACACACACACACACACACACACACACACACACACAACTACCCCTAAACCTACCCATCACACACACACACAAACACACACACACACAAACACACTACCCCTAAACCTACCCATCACACACACACACACACACACACACACACACACACACACACACACACACACACACACACACACACACAGTACCCCTAAACCTACCCATCACACACACACACACACACACACTACCCCTAAACCTACCCATCACACACACGCTACCCCTAAACCTACCCATCACACACACACACACACACACGCTACCCCTAAACCTACCCATCACACACACACACACACACACACTACCCCTAAACCTACCCATCACACACACACGCTACCCCTAAACCTACCCATCACACACACACACACACACACACACACACACACACACACACACGCTACCCCTAAACCTACCCATCACACACACACACACACACACACACACACACACACACACACACACACTACCCCTAAACCTACCCATCACACACACACACACACACACACACACACACACACACACACACACACACACCTAAACCTACCCATCACACACACATACACACACACACACACTACCCCTAAACCTACCCATCTCACACACACACACACACACACACACACACACACACACACACACACACTACCCCTAAACCTACCCATCACACACACACACACACACACACACACACACCTAAACCTACCCATCACACACACATACACACACTACCCCTAAACCTACCCATCACACACACACACACACACACACTACCCCTAAACCTACCTATCACACACACACACACACACACACACACACACACTACCCCTAAACCTACCCATCACACACACATACACACACACACACACTACCCCTAAACCTACCCATCACACACACATACACGCACACACACACTCTAACCCTAAACCTACCCATCACACACACACACGCACCCCACCACAACACACACACTATCACTAACACTAAACCTACCCATCACACACACACATTTCATTTTTAATAAAACATTGTTTAGTATGTTTTTAAAGCTATTTTAAATATGAGGACATATGAAACATATGATTACGTCGTAATACCGGTGTCATTATACAAATTTGTGTCCTCATAAATCACACACACACACACACACACACACACACACACACACACACACACACACACACACACACACACACACACACACACACACACACACACACACACACACACACACACACACACACACATCTAAGCAGCTCAATATACACACATAATACAGTGCTTGATAATAGCCAGTGTTATTTAGCTTATATTTTCACATTTTCATTTTCATTTCAGTTGCCATTTTAGTAGTTGTAGTTAACAGTAGCAGTGTTTGATCATACAGTTCCTCTCAGTGTTGTGTGTTCAAACATGTGTTCAGGCGGCTATGGACTTCTGCATGAACATGAACACCAAGTCCAATCGCAGGAAGCTGGTTCGCGCTCTCTTCACAGTGCCCAGACAGAGGTGCGTTTGCTGCTACACCCGCCTCCGCTCACCTGTGGACACTAGGTGGAGCTGAAGCTGGAGTGTTCAGTGATTGTGTGTTTGTGTCTCAGGCTGGATCTGCTGCCGTTCTACGCCCGCCTGGTGGCCACGCTGCACCCCTGCATGTCTGATGTGGCGGAGGACCTCTGCTCCATGCTCAAAGGAGATTTCAGGTTTCACGTGAGTGTGTTTCTCATAAATCACACATACAGTCAAACCTCAATGCATTCAGACGCCTTCAACTTTATCATAGTTTAGAAAATGCACCACTATAGCCGACATGGGCCGCATCCTGGAATAGTCACAATGCATTGCCTTCTCCACTAGCAACACACACTCGAACTTTGGCCAAAGTTGTATTTTAGAAGCAGGATGTGTTAAAATACCTCTAAACCTACCCATCACACACACACACACACACACACACACACACACACACACACACACACACACACACACACACACACACACACACACACACACACACACACAACACTCCTATCCCTAAACCTACCCATCAAGGCCTGTTCACACCGGGACGATTTTCGCACGCGTTTAACGCCTCGGGACTAAACAATGGGCGCCAATGTGAGTGTTCACACCGACGCGCAAAACGCCAGGCGTAAAAGCGTCATTTTTAAAAAAACGCCTCGGGTTCGTTTTTTTATTTTGACGCGGAGCGTAAAAAACTGTCCGACCAATGAGATTGGCGCTTTTGTTCACGTGCCTGGAGCTGCTGAAGTGACAGTAAAATAGGGCTGGGCGATATGGAGCAAAAAATATATCTCGATATATTTTGCTATATCTCGATATACGATATATATCTCGATATCTTTACAGGAAAAATAACCCCCCAAAAACTACTGCAAAAACAAATATGCCAAATACCACAAAGTGTTTTTTTTTATTGAAGTGCAAAGAGGTAGGCAGTTCATGTAGGAACAAAGTAGGTATGCAACAATACAGTAAGTCCACAGTTCAATACATATCTCGTTTTTTTTACCACGGTTTTCGGTTCGGTTCGGTTCTGATGGCTAGTCGCATCAGATTTTTTCTATTCTATTCTTAGCCGAACAGCAAGGGCTTAAGGAGGAAAAAATACGATTTTTTTTATTGCAATACTCTTTCTTTATTTTACTTAAAAGACTTGAAAAACCTTACTTAAACTTAAAACTTTACTTTTAAAAAACCTTGTACACATTCCTAGTGTACTGTATAATATAAAATAAATATATATTTATAAAGATTTACACTGGCAGCTCAGAGCTGTACAGCAGCATTTAAGTATGAAATTGAATTAATAAATGTAAAAATAAAACACTACATAGACTTCCCTATAAAATATACATTGATTCTTATTAAAGCTACTGTATTAGTTTTTCAGTCAAGAGCCGTGAGTGATTTTGTCTTTGTCTTTTGTTATTTTATTAACCACTAAAGGAATAGTTCACTCAAAAATGAAAAATCTGTCATTGATTACTCGCACTCAAGTTGTTTTAAACCTGAATAAAGTTCTTTCTTCTGTATATTGTATGTTCCAAGAATATTGGAAACCAAGCAGTTGCTGGTCCCCATTGTAGGAAATAATATGAATGTCAATCGCTACCATCAGCTGTCTGTGTTCAACAGAAGAAATTAATAAAGGTTTGGAACAACATTAGAGTGAGTAAATAATGACATCATTTTAGAGTGAACTGTCCCTTTAAGGACAAGCGGCAGCGTGTTCACTCGGCTGCCCTGCTGTCAATTTAAGACTTTCACGCATCTAAGACACACGCCGATTTTACTTTCACTTTAGACATAACCGACTGTGTTTATGTTAACCTTGTGTGTATTTGACAGTATTAGCGCAGTAAGATTTAGTCCAGTAATCACTTGTTTGACAGGCTTTTAGTGCGCGCGCTCGGGAAAGCGCATGGTGCCCTGCGCGCAAGGCTTTAAAACGCATGCAAATAATGAATTTTCATTCAAAAATAAAACAACTCAAATCAAGGGCATAGTAAGTAACCTTCTCCAGCAAGCAAGCCGTTCTCTCTCCGTAGTGTAACGTTACAGTCGCGGGAGTTCTTGTCTCGCAAAGTAACTGTTAATGCTGCCTAGGTAAACTGTATCAAGTGTTTGAGAACCAACTGTCGGCATTCATGGCAGTAGACATCTGTCTGCTGTTCGTCCGACGCCTTAAAACCGAAGTATCTCCATATAATGGAGCCAGTTGTTTTTAAGACGAGTTCTGTAGCCTCCGAGCTGGTTGCGGACGCCGCCATGACAACACGCGAGGGGAGGGGGAACAAAAGCAAGGAGGCGGGGGGCGAGGAAAGCACAGAGAAGGCAAACAAGCAAAGTGGCGGAATCAGAATTAAATATAAACAATATATCGATATATACGATATGTCAAAATCCATATCGTGTTTAAAAAATA
>NC_137101.1:2147906-2150406 GCF_949357685.1 Gobio gobio | reverse complement strand
CATTGAGACCAAGAATAAGACGGTGAGGTTCATCGGGGAGTTGGCCAAGTTCAAGATGTTTTCCAAAACGGACACACTGCACTGCCTCAAGGTGAGCGCCATGATCTGATGACGCCTGCGGTGTGTGTGCTCACTAGATAGTGCTTCACTACGGAGTCCACACTAAAAGGAACAATGGGTTGCACTACTAAGAATGACAAAAGCACAAAACTTAACTTTGCTTTGCCACTGAAGTTCATGTGATGGAAATGGCACTGACAGCTGAATCTTTGGTATTGTGTGTGTGTGTGTGTGTGTGTGTGTGTGTGTTTGTGCAGATGCTGCTGTCTGATTTCTCTCATCATCACATCGAGATGGCCTGCACGCTGCTGGAGACCTGTGGACGCTTTCTCTTCCGCTCCCCGGAGTCTCACCTGCGCACAAGCGTCTTACTGGTCCGTCCTCACACACACAACATGCAAACCTAAAGCCGCCCTCTTCATACTAGAGCTTGGGATCTTAATTCAAACACCCATGTGATCTTATTCCCTAATAACAATGATTTGACTCTATTAAAGCTTACTCCGAACACACTGATTCAGATCTGGGTTCTGACCCTGAGAGAGCCGCTGTCATGTATGAAACCACACACTATCATTATTACAGTAATTCAAATTATCACAGAAGTACTGGATAAAAGTTTATGGTTTGGATATAAACACTGAGGTCTACGATAGTGATCAAAATAGAGGGAATCACCTTTAGATAGTAACATGACGCTTCAAATAAAGATTGAATCAATTACACCGTTACACCAGTAGGTGGAGACAAGTTACTGTTAAAACATGTGTTTGCTAATGAACGTCAATCATTCAAGAGATTCATTCAAAAACACTGATTCATCCAGTAATGAAACAAGTGAAGTCTTTATGAGTGAGTCATTAAATCATTCATTCAAGAGATTCGTTCATCCAGTAATGAAACAAGTGAAGTCTTTATGAGTGAGTCATTGATTCGTTCATTCAAAAGATGTGTTCAAAAACCCTGATTCATCCAGTAATGAAACAAGTGAAGTCTTTATGAGTGAGTCATTGAATCATTCATTCAAGAGATTCGTTCAAAACACTGATTCATCCAGTAATGAAACAAGTGAAGTCTTTATGAGTGAGTCATTAAATCATTCATTCAAGAGATTCGTTCATCCAGTAATGAAACAAGTGAAGTCTTTATGAGTGAGTCATTGATTCGTTCATTCAAAAGATGTGTTCAAAAACACTGATTCATCCAGTAATGAAACAAGTGGAGTCTTTAAGAGTGAGTCATTGAATGTTCAAAAATGCTGATTCATCCAGTAATGAAACAAGTGAAGTCTTTATAAGTGAGTTATTGAATCATTCATTCAAGAGATTCATTCAAAAACACTGATTCATCCAGTAATGAAACAAGTGAAGTCTTGATGAGTGAGTCATTAAATCTTTCATTCAAGAGATTCGTTCATCCAGTAATGAAACAAGTGAAGTCTTTATGAGTGAGTCATTGAATCATTCACTCAAGAGATTTGTTCAAAAACACTGATTCATCCAGTAATGACACAAGTGATGTCTTTATGAGTGAGTCATTGAATCATTCATTCAAGAGATTTGTTAATTCAGTAATGAAACAAGTGAAGTCTTGATGAGTGAGTCATTGAATCATTCATTCAAGAGATTGGTTCAAAAACACTGATTCATCCAGTAATGACACAAGTGATGTCTTTATGAGTGAGTCATTGAATCATTCATTCAAGAGATTCATTCAAAAACACTGATTCATCCAGTAATGAAACAAGTGAAGTCTTAATGAGTGAGTCATTGAATCATTCATTCAAGAGATTCATTCAAAAACACTGATTCATCCAGTAATGAAACAAGTGAAGTCTTAATGAGTGAGTCATAGAATCATTCATTCAAGAGATTCATTCAAAAACACTGATTCATCCAGTAATGAAACAAGTGAAGTCTTAATGAGTGAGTCATTGAATCATTCATTCAAGAGATTCATTCAAAAACACTGATTCATCCAGTAATGAAACGAGTGAGTCATTGAATCATTCATCATGCAGCTCTATCTGACACTATTGCACACGTCTGTGTTTTCAGGAGCAGATGATGCGTAAGAAACAGGCTCAGCATCTGGATGTGCGTTACGTGACGATGGTGGAGAACGCCTATTACTACTGTAACCCGCCGCCGATGGAGAAGACGGTGCGCAGGAAGAGGCCGCCGCTGCAGGAGTACATCCGCAAACTCCTCTACAAAGACCTGTCCAAGGTCACCACTGAGAAGGTGCGTCACATGCAGAGGTGGACCGTAACTAAGGACACTTACTTGAGTACTGTACTTAAAGGGTTAGTTCACCCAAAAATGAAAAATCTGTCATTAATTCCTCACCCTCATGTGGTTGGACACCCGTCAGACCTCCGTTCATCTTCAGACACAAATGAAGATATTTTAGTGTAAAGCTGATGCTGAGAAAGGCTTCA
>NC_137101.1:2127906-2135406 GCF_949357685.1 Gobio gobio | reverse complement strand
AAAGTACAACAAATGTTACAATTTCAATTGAATTGTTGAAAGGTGTATTTTTAATAAATACAACACATTCCCAAAGTCATGTGAAATAATCGTGTTACATAATCGTGATTTCAATATTGACCAAAATAATCGTGATTATGATTTTTTCCATAATCGAGCAGCCCTAGCGTGTTCTGGGTGCGTGTTCTGGGTGCGTGTTCTGGGTGCGTGTTCAGACTGCGTGTTCAGAGTGCGTGTTCAGAGTGCGTGTTCTGGGAGCTCTGGGTGCGTGTTCAGAGTGCGTGTTCTGGGTGCGTGTTCTGGGTGCTCTGGGTGCGTGTTCAGAGTGCGTGTTCTGGGTGCGTGTTCTGGGTGCGTGTTCTGGGTGCGTGTTCTGGGTGCGTGTTCTGGGTGCGTGTTCAGACTGCGTGTTCAGAGTGCGTGTTCAGAGTGCGTGTTCTGGGTGCTCTGGGTGCGTGTTCAGAGTGCGTGTTCTGGGTGCTCTGGGTGCGTGTTCTGGGTGCGTGTTCTGGGTGCGTGTTCTGGGTGCGTGTTCTGGGTGCGTGTTCTGGGTGCGTGTTCTGGGTGCGTGTTCTGGGTGCGTGTTCAGAGTGCGTGTTCTGGGTGCGTGTTCTGTGTGCGTGTTCTGTGTGCGTGTTCTGTGTGCGTGTTCTGTGTGCGTGTTCTGGGTGCGTGTTCAGAGTGCGTGTTCAGAGTGCGTGTTCTGGGTGCTCTGGGTGCGTGTTCAGAGTGCGTGTTCAGAGTGCGTGTTCTGGGTGCTCTGGGTGCGTGTTCAGAGTGCGTGTTCAGAGTGCATGTTCTGGGTGCTCTGGGTGCGTGTTCTGGGTGCGTGTTCTGGGTGCGTGTTCTGGGTGCGTGTTCTGGGTGCGTGTTCTGGGTGCGTGTTCTGGGTGCTCTGGGTGCGTGTTCTGGGTGCGTGTTCTGGGTGCGTGTTCTGGGTGCGTGTTAAGTAGGGTTGGGTATCGTTTGGGTTTTTTTCGATTCCGGTGCCAAACCGATACTTTTAAAACGGTTCCGGTGCCTAAACGGTGCCTGAACCGATACTTTTTTTTTTTAAAAAGGCCACCAAACGAGGTGGATGACATTAAATGGCTTTTTATTTATTTATTTATTTATTTATTATTTAAATTGAACCATTTATTAAAAGTTTAATGTATACTTAAATGTATGAATATAAATAAATACAAAACACAATTTACTTATTTACAAATTATAATTGACATATTTACAAATTCACAGTAAAACCTAAGCCACCCAACTACAACAAGCCTAATATATAACTCTAAACAGTTACAGTAATAACAGCAGTCGTCTGTATTCTTGCTCTGCTACAAACCAGCTTCGAGCTTCAGCTTTATTTTGAAATATGATAATTTTCTCTGGCTAAATATTTTAGAACGCATCGCCTTAATGTTTCCATGACGACGCGTCATGTTTCTCACATGACACACAGCAGCCGCAATAGCGCTGACAGCTCAGCTGTATCGGGTTTATTTCGTTTTTTCTTTTTATTCAAAATATTCACAAACTTCTTAACTGTGTCACGAACTATCTGATGTTCAAATGTGTGAGTCAATGTGTGTTAGTTGATCTATAAAGCGCAATGGGCGGCGCCATGTTAGTTTGCGCCTCAGAATCGGATCTGTCGGATTTACAACACTTGAGTTCATTCTCGTCTTACAAAATACATGAAAGTAAGTGACCAGTGAACTGGAAGAAGAACAGAGTAAACGCTATAGTTACTATATAATGTGCATGTATGTATCTGATGTGAATAAAACATGTAACGTTAGTCAAATTATAATCGCCTGAAAGGATTGTCATTGCCGCTTTCATAGACATCAGTGTGTGTTTTTTGCTAGTACTTATGAACATTTAAATGTCTGAAACCTGAAATAAACATGATGTCGTTGAAAACACTGAGGAGTTGTCATGAGTTGTGATGTGACCAGCGTTGAGCGTCTGTCTCTGGCTCAGCCAAAGCGCGAAAGCACGTTTGAATTTTGGCACCGAAATGAGGAACCGAAAACTGCGTTCTGATTCGGTCCGGTACATACCGGTTATATAAGTACCGGTGCCATATTGGAACCGGATTTCGGTACCCAACCCTAGTGTTAAGGGTGCGTGTTCTGGGTGCGTGTTCTGGGTGCGTGTTCTGGGTGCGTGTTCAGAGTGCGTGTTCTGGGTGCGTGTTCAGAGTGCGTGTTCTGGGTGCGTGTTCTGGGTGCGTGTTCTGGGTGCGTGTTCTGGGTGCGTGTTCTGGGTGCGTGTTCAGAGTGCGTGTTCTGGGTGCGTGTTCTGGGTGCGTGTTCTGGGTGCGTGTTCTGGGTGCGTGTTCAGAGTGCGTGTTCTGGGTGCGTGTTCTGGGTGCGTGTTCAGAGTGCGTGTTCTGGGTGCGTGTTCAGAGTGCGTGTTCTGGGTGCGTGTTCTGGGTGCGTGTTCTGGGTGCGTGTTCTGGGTGCGTGTTCAGAGTGCGTGTTCTGGGTGCGTGTTCTGGGTGCGTGTTCTGGGTGCGTGTTCTGGGTGCGTGTTCTGGGTGCGTGTTCTGGGTGCGTGTTCTGGGTGCGTGTTCTGGGTGCGTGTTCAGAGTGCGTGTTCTGGGTGCGTGTTCAGAGTGCGTGTTCTGGGTGCGTGTTCTGGGTGCGTGTTCTGGGTGCGTGTTCAGAGTGCGTGTTCTGGGTGCGTGTTCTGGGTGCGTGTTCTGGGTGCGTGTTCTGGGTGCGTGTTCTGGGTGCGTGTTCTGGGTGCGTGTTCTGGGTGCGTGTTCTGGGTGCGTGTTCTGGGTGCGTGTTCTGGGTGCGTGTTCAGAGTGCGTGTTCTGGGTGCGTGTTCTGGGTGCGTGTTCTGGGTGCGTGTTCTGGGTGCGTGTTCAGAGTGCGTGTTCTGGGTGCGTGTTCTGGGTGCGTGTTCTGGGTGCGTGTTCTGGGTGCGTGTTCTGGGTGCGTGTTCTGGGTGCTTGTTCAGAGTGCGTGTTCTGGGTGCGTGTTCTGGGTGCGTGTTCTGGGTGCGTGTTCTGGGTGCGTGTTCAGAGTGCGTGTTCTGGGTGCGTGTTCTGGGTGCGTGTTCTGGGTGCGTGCTCTGGGTGCGTGTTCTGGGTGCGTGTTCTGGGTGCGTGTTCAGAGTGCGTGTTCTGGGTGCGTGTTCTGGGTGCGTGTTCTGGGTGCGTGTTCAGAGTGCGTGTTCTGGGTGCGTGTTCTGGGTGCGTGTTCTGGGTGCGTGTTCAGAGTGCGTGTTCTGGGTGCGTGTTCTGGGTGCGTGTTCTGGGTGCGTGTTCTGGGTGCGTGTTCTGGGTGCGTGTTCTGGGTGCGTGTTCAGAGTGCGTGTTCTGGGTGCGTGTTCTGGGTGCGTGTTCTGGGTGCGTGTTCAGAGTGCGTGTTCTGGGTGCGTGTTCTGGGTGCGTGTTCTGGGTGCGTGTTCTGGGTGCGTGTTCAGAGTGCGTGTTCTGGGTGCGTGTTCTGGGTGCGTGTTCTGGGTGCGTGTTCTGGGTGCGTGTTCAGAGTGCGTGTTCTGGGTGCGTGTTCTGGGTGCGTGTTCTGGGTGCGTGTTCTGGGTGCGTGTTCTGGGTGCGTGTTCTGGGTGCGTGTTCTGGGTGCGTGTTCTGGGTGCGTGTTCAGAGTGCGTGTTCTGGGTGCGTGTTCTGGGTGCGTGTTCTGGGTGCGTGTTCAGAGTGCGTGTTCTGGGTGCGTGTTCTGGGTGCGTGTTCTGGGTGCGTGTTCTGGGTGCGTGTTCTGGGTGCGTGTTCTGGGTGCGTGTTCAGAGTGCGTGTTCTGGGTGCGTGTTCTGGGTGCGTGTTCTGGGTGCGTGTTCAGAGTGCGTGTTCAGAGTGCGTGTTCTGGGTGCGTGTTCTGGGTGCGTGTTCTGGGTGCGTGTTCTGGGTGCGTGTTCTGGGTGCGTGTTCAGAGTGCGTGTTCTGGGTGCGTGTTCTGGGTGCGTGTTCTGGGTGCGTGTTCTGGGTGCGTGTTCTGGGTGCGTGTTCTGGGTGCGTGTTCTGGGTGCGTGTTCTGGGTGCGTGTTCTGGGTGCGTGTTCAGAGTGCGTGTTCTGGGTGCGTGTTCTGGGTGCGTGTTCTGGGTGCGTGTTCTGGGTGCGTGTTCTGGGTGCGTGTTCAGAGTGCGTGTTCTGGGTGCGTGTTCTGGGTGCGTGTTCTGGGTGCGTGTTCAGAGTGCGTGTTCTGGGTGCGTGTTCTGGGTGCGTGTTCTGGGTGCGTGTTCAGAGTGCGTGTTCTGGGTGCGTGTTCTGGGTGCGTGTTCTGGGTGCGTGTTCTGGGTGCGTGTTCAGAGTGCGTGTTCTGGGTGCGTGTTCAGAGTGCGTGTTCTGGGTGCGTGTTCTGGGTGCGTGTTCTGGGTGCGTGTTCTGGGTGCGTGTTCTGGGTGCGTGTTCAGAGTGCGTGTTCTGGGTGCGTGTTCTGGGTGCGTGTTCTGGGTGCGTGTTCTGGGTGCGTGTTCAGAGTGCGTGTTCTGGGTGCGTGTTCTGGGTGCGTGTTCTGGGTGCGTGTTCTGGGTGCGTGTTCAGAGTGCGTGTTCTGGGTGCGTGTTCTGGGTGCGTGTTCTGGGTGCGTGTTCAGAGTGCGTGTTCTGGGTGCGTGTTCAGAGTGCGTGTTCTGGGTGCGTGTTCTGGGTGCGTGTTCTGGGTGCGTGTTCTGGGTGCGTGTTCTGGGTGCGTGTTCTGGGTGCGTGTTCAGAGTGCGTGTTCTGGGTGCGTGTTCAGAGTGCGTGTTCTGGGTGCGTGTTCTGGGTGCGTGTTCAGAGTGCGTGTTCAGAGTGCGTGTTCTGGGTGCGTGTTCTGGGTGCGTGTTCTGGGTGCGTGTTCTGGGTGCGTGTTCTGGGTGCGTGTTCAGAGTGCGTGTTCTGGGTGCGTGTTCTGGGTGCGTGTTCTGGGTGCGTGTTCTGGGTGCGTGTTCTGGGTGCGTGTTCTGGGTGCGTGTTCTGTCTGCGTGTTCTGTCTGCGTGTTCAGAGTGCGTGTTCTGGGTGCGTGTTCAGAGTGCGTGTTCTGGGTGCGTGTTCTGGGTGCGTGTTCTGGGTGCGTGTTCTGGGTGCGTGTTCAGAGTGCGTGTTCAGAGAATTTTTTACAGAAAATGGTTAAATAGTTTTAGTTAACGATAATAACCCTGACATGACATATAAAACACTCCAGATTCTGATCAGATAAAACACATTTCAAGACGTGATGAAATGAGTGTTAGCAAGAAAATCTGCCATTTTATTCATATTTATCAACCGTTGAACTGCAGTCGATCCAGTGTGTGTTTTACAGAGGATATTTCCTAAAGTGTCCAGGCCCACAGTTGAAGAAACACCCACGTGTGGTCAGACTGCCCAGCCCTAGTGTGTGTGTGTGTGTGTAGTTGTTTTTCTAGTTGTTCCGCTCATGTTTCTACTCTGCCCGTCGAGCAGCATTCCCCGCAGACACACTGGTTTGTTTCATACGTTAAGTCATCCATGCCTGACATATGCCGATAGAAAGACACACATTCCTGCAGACAGTGTAATAGTATCAGGGTTAAAGCAGCGCAGAATAGCTTCAGGAATGCTGTTGTGTGTGTGTGTGTGTGTGTGTGTATGTGGTCCGTCTGGTTTTAAACCAGTGATTCTGCAGTGCTGGTTTATTTTAATCTCTCGGCCGAAGCGGATGCTGCTGTTTTGGTCTGTTTTTTTCAGTAACATTCCTGTGTGTGTGTGTGTGTGTGTGTGTGTGTGTCCAGGCCTGGAGAAAGACGGCCGCTCCTCCAGTGCCATGGATGAGAACGAGCCTCTGGATGAGGATGATGATGATGATGAAGATGAGGGCGGAGCAGAGACCGAGGAGCAGTCTGGAAACGAGAGCGAGATGAATGAACCCGAGGAGGAGGTGAGTGTGATTGACAGCTGTAAACTCCGCCTCCGCCTTTGTTGACTGACGATACACAGAAAATGCCACTAGATTTTCCACATGTTTTGTTTACATTTGGTACTGAGGTTTTGTTTATACTATACACCGATCAGGCATAACATTATGACCTGATCTTGTGTTGTTCCTCCTTTTGCTGACCCATCAGCAGAATTCTGACAGCTTTCTATCAGAACCAGCATTAACTTCTTGAGCAGTTTGAGCTCCAGTAGCTCGTCTGTTTGATCACACGGGTCAGCCTTCGCTCAAATCCTTATGGTGCGTTCACACCGGACTCGAATGACACGATTCGCGGGAGTGATTTACATGTTAAAGGGTTAGTTCACCCAAAAATGTAAATTCTGTCATTAATTCCTCATCCTCATGTGGTTGGACACCCGTCAGACCTCCGTTCATCTTCAGACACAAATGAAGATATTTTAGTGTAAAGCTGATGCTGAGAAAGGCTTCAGATAGGCCTCCATTGGCATTCAGTACATTTACACTCACAAGACCCATAAAAGGCACTAAAAACGTCGTTACAAAGTCCATCTCACCACAGTGACTGAATGCCAATGGAGGCCTATCTGAAGCCTTTCTCAGCATCAGCTTTACACTAAAATATCTTCATTTGTGTCTGAAGATGAACGGAGGTCTGACGGGTGTCGAACGATATGAGGGTGAGGAATTAATGACACAATTTACATTTTTGGGTGAACTAACCCTTTAAGTCAATGCAGAGACGCGAATAGGCATTCTATGGCGCAATTCGCGCGAATGAGGCGGCGTGAATGATGTGAATTGAGCGTTTTGAACGCGTGATTCGCGCAAATCGCTCGAGTTGAAAAATCTGAACTTTGGCGGATATTTCGCGCTGCGTTAACCAATCAGGAGCTTGCTCTAGTAGTGACAACAATGAGGAGAAAATCTGTATATTAATATCTGGCTCAGACAATATGATTATCACTGTGATAACATTAAATGACATGAAACACAACACAGTCTCTTTTTGTTAAATGCAAGTTTATGTTTGATCAATAATACAAAAGTATAAGTAAAAGGTATAATAAGCTACACATGAAATAAAGCAAACAATTCAGTCAAACATTCAAAGTCAGTGCTAGTCGGCTACAACTGTAACGTAAAGTTAAATAGCCTAAAAATATAAAGTAATGAAACTTCTCTTTGCCCTCAGCCTAAACAATTCGCCAGGGAACAAATTATAGATCCATGAGAGCAAAGATCGGCCGTTACAAGATGAATTATAGCTGGAGACGCCACAGAGACATCAGAGCCAGCGGCAGAAGAACTGGCTGAGGAAAGGCTGATCTCACCGGGTTAATGAGCGCCGCTGATCCACTGGAGCTCACAACTCCCAAAACACCAGATCAAATGTTCAAATAGGCGCTCTTTATATAAATAAACCACATATTTGAGCTTTAAACCACTACATTATCGCCTGAAAAAGTCTTAAAACTACGTTTTGTCACACATTAACAGTAGATTTTAACAAAAAAGACGTGCAAACACAGCCCATGTCAGACATTTCTCAACGAGACGAGCCGCTGGCAGAAGCCCCGCCCATGAGGCGAACTCACGTCTGTTGTGAAGTTAATGTCACACGCGATTGAAGCG
>NC_137101.1:2110406-2122906 GCF_949357685.1 Gobio gobio | reverse complement strand
TTTGGACGTTTTCTCCCTGATTTAGTTCTTCTCTATTCTGTTTGTATTGTGCTTTGAATTTGTGCTTTAATTGACTGATTAAATGTCTCATGTCAAAGGTGTGTGAGTGAATTGTTAAACATCCCATAATGCAGTGGTGGTCGCTCCATTAAAGTTGACACAAACACACAACATCTACAACTGATTGTGTTTATTCAGAAACAATCAAACAGAGAATAAAGATCTTAACCAATGCAAGAGAATATACATCCAGCAATGTTCTCATTTACACAGAGAGGTGGTAAACAGTGTGTGTGTGTGTGTGTGTGTGTCGTGTTCACAATCATGCATTCCATATCCTTCAATAACTGCTTCGTTTGAAGCATAAAACCCGGAGTCAAAATAAAAACAAAAAAAGACAAACACACACATCCTACATGCATCATCATCATCATCATCATTCATTATTATTAAATAAACACACTCTCACTCATTCATTCACACACACGACAGGCCACACGTGATCTGTTGCTGGAGGTTTTAACGCCAGGCTCTCTGTCTGTGGTTTAGTGTGGGAAGAACTAAACTTACATTTACGAGAGACGGCAAGAGGCATGCTGGGAGAGAAAGAAAACGCCACCAGACGTCCAACATCAAGAGAATATAAAACACGACATTATCATTTGAGGTCTTGAGGTATTTCTTGCATATAGTTCTGGGTTCTTTCCATCTTTATACACATTTATAAGCAAGCAGGACATGCACATTTAAATTGATAAGTATATGTAAAAACGAAAAGTGAATGTAAAGTAAAAGTGAAATAAATAATGAACATGAAGTGAAATTTTTTTAAATAAACAAAAGATTGCAAATGAAACATTTTAATGGGAAACTTAACTTAAAAAACAGTAAAAAAAAGTAAACGAAAAATAAAAAAACAGTATAAAAAATATGTGGTAAAAAAAACAGTACGAAACTAAAAGAAAAAAACTAAACAAAAAATAAACATGGTAAAAAAACTAAAAGAAAAACGGGTAAAAAACTAAACGAAAAAGAAAAAACTGTAAAAAAACTAAACGAAAATAAAAAACAGTAAATAACTACACGAAAATGAAAAACTAAACAGTAAAAAACTAAACGGGAAAATAAAAACACTAAACGAAAATGAAAAACACAGTAAAAAACTAAACGAAAAATAAAAACAGTAAAAAAATAAAAGAAAAAACACGGAAAAAAACAGTTAAAAAACTAAATGAAAAGAAAAAACTACAAAAACTAAATGAAAAGAAGAAACACAGTAAAAAACTAATCGAAAATGAAAAACGAAACAGTAAAAAACTAAACGGAAAATAAAAAAACTAAACGAAAATGAAAAACGAAACAGTAAAAAACTAAACGGAAAATAAAAAAACTAAACGAAAATGAAAAACGCAGTAAAAAAACTAAACAAAAAATTAAAAAACAGTAAAAAACTAAATGGAAATGAAAAACACAGTAAAAAACTAAACGAAAATGAAAAACGCAGTAAAAAACTAAACAAAAAACAGTAAAAAACTAAATGGAAATGAAAAACAGTAAAAAACTAAACGAAAAACAGTTACTTAAAACAGTTACTTAAAAAAGCAAAAGTAATAAAGTAAAAGTAAAAAGTGGAAGAAAAGAAAAGTAGAATAGTAAAAGGCAAAAAAAAAAAAAAAAAAAATTTGGTTTATTTATATTTCTGTCTATTATATTATTAAACGTAGCAAATTTTAAGCGTGTGGCAACATAACCGCAGCGACGGGCATTCCGAAACCTCGGGGGGGGGACACCACACACACAACCCCCCCCTTTGGTTTCTTGGGTGTACAGACGCCTGACGCTCGGGCTCGAACCATGGACCTTGGGAAGGTGAAACCATGACTCTACCACTGAGCCACCAGAGCCTGCACGCTTCCAACCGCTTCTCCTGGCGCACTTATCTTTCGAAACGTGACATCACAGCGAAGAAAACCACAACCGCACCAAGCTGGAATAGAACCGGCAACCTTTCGCTTCAGGGGCGGAACCGCAATAACTGAGCCACCAGAGGCGACACGCTTCAAACCGCTTCTCCTGGCGCGCTTATCTTTCGAAACATGACATCACAGCGAAGAAAACCACAACAAGCGGGAATAGAACCAGCAACCTTTCGCTTCAGGGGTGGAACCGCAATCACTGAGCCACCAGAGGCGACACGCTTTTACACGACGCTCCTGGCGCACTTATCTTTCGAAACGGGGTCTGACATCATAGCGAAGAAAACCACAACCGAGAATAGAACCGGCAACCTTTCGCTTCAGGGGCAGAACCGCAATCACTGGGCCACTGGGGACAACACGCTTTTAGACGACGCTACTGGCGCACTTATCTTTCGAAACGTGACATCACATCGAAGAAAACCACAATAACCGGGTATAGAACCAGCAACCTTTCGCGTCAGAGGCAGAACCGCAATCACTGAGCCACCAGAGGTGACACGCTTTGAGACGACGCGCCTGGCTCACTTATCTTTCGAAACAGAGTGATGTCACAGCGAAGAAAAGCACAACAAGCTGGAATTGAACCGGCAATCTTTCGCTTGAGAGGCGGAAGCGCAATCACTGAGCCACCAGAGGCTACACGCTTTTAGACGACGCTCCTGGCGCACTTATCTTTCGAAACGTGATGTCACAGCGAAGAAAACCATAATAATCTGGCATAGAACCCATAACCTTTCGCTTCAGGGGCGGAACCGCAATCACTGGGCCACTGGAGACGACACCCTTTTAGATGACGCTCCTGGCGCCCTTATCTTTCAAAACATGACATCACAGCGAAGAAAACCGCAATAACCGGGAATAGAACCAGCAACCTTTCGCGTCAGAGGCAGAACCGCAATCACTGAGCCACCAGAGGTGACACGCTTTGAGACGACGCGCCTGGCTCACTTATCTTTCGAAACGTGACGTCACAGTGGATAAAACCGTAATAATCTGGAATAGAACCCATAACCTTTCACTTCAGGGGCGGAACCGCAATCACTGAGCCACCAGA
The DNA here is from genome assembly GCF_949357685.1 of Gobio gobio. Classification (NCBI taxonomy): domain Eukaryota; kingdom Metazoa; phylum Chordata; class Actinopteri; order Cypriniformes; family Gobionidae; genus Gobio; species Gobio gobio. Next base: position 2,119,873 of record NC_137101.1, on the reverse strand, counting down.
GGAGACACAGGAGGGATGGTTCTAACCTGATAGCCATGTCATGAAATAACACAAGTCATCATCACATTACAGTAGATGCATTTGGAGGAATATTAGAGTGTTTCAAATATGGAGGGATCAGTCACATGACAATTAGGACTCAGGTGATTGGCTCAAACACTGACCCATGTGACCCTGAAGCAAAGATGGCAGAAAGCAGGCCATGCGCTCGAGATGCTGACCTGACTCAGTCCAAACAAGGGTTAGGTTCCTCAAAAATGACATCCCAAACAAACAAAGAGATCTGCTCTCTTGAGGTAATGCCAGTATTGTTGGTGTGTGTGTGTGTGTGTGTGTGTGTGTGTGTGTGTGTGTAATGATTAGTTGGACTCAGTGCTGGGTTGTAATTGTTCACATGTAATCCAGATTACCTCATCAGTTTCCAAACATTAAATGTGTGTAATTAGATGATCTTGTGTTTTACATTTCTCCTCATCAGACTACAGTTATTTCTTAATGGATTCTCAGATTTTCTCCTCACAAACCCATTTTTATAATTTTTTGTATTATATTAGCATTATATTTACTTTAAGTCTTCCTGATATTTTAGGTAGTTAATAATTACGTCACTAGTTTAACATTTACATGTTCGTGGTTCTGATTTAATGGTCACATGACATGCAAGTGAAGTGTTTTTAGTTTGTTTTGTTTTAAAAAAGTATGTAATGTATGTAATGGGACATCAATATGGTATACGCTTATTATTAGTAATATTCAAATGTGTTTAAAATATTACCGGAAAGTTTAGTCGATCGGTCTCCAAAACGCTTTGAGCTTGTCCACTTCTCAAAACAGCCGTGTTTCATTACTGAATGATTCAGTGTTTGGATGAATCATTTGAGTCTAAGATTCAATGACTCATTCATAAACAACTGCCTCATTCCTGAACGAATCAGTCGTTTGAATGAATGACTCCATGACTCATTAATAAACAACTGCTTCATTCCTGAACGAATCAGTTGAGTCAAAGATGCAATGACTCATTCATAAACAACTGCCTCATCCCTGAACGAATCAGTCGTTTGAATGAATCAGTTGAGTCAAAGATGCAATGACTCATTCATAAACAACGGCCTCATCCCTGAACGAATCAGTCGTTTGAATGAATCAGTTGAGTCAAAGATGCAATGACTCATTAATAAACAACTGCCTCATCCCTGAACGAATCAGTCGTTTGAATGAATCAGTTGAGTCAAAGATGCAATGACTCATTAATAAACAACTGCCTCATTCTTGAACGAATCAGTCGTTTGAATGAATGACTCAATGACTCATTCATAAACAACTGCCTCATTCCTGAATGAATCAGCCGTTTGAATGAATCGTTTGAATGAATGACTCAATGACTCATTAATAAATAACTGCCTCATCCCTGAACGAATCAGCCGTTTGAACGAATCGGATGAGTCCAAGATTCAATGACTCATTCATAAACAACTGCCTCATTCTTGAACGAATCAGTCGTTTGAACGAATCGGTTGAGTCAAAGATTCAATGACTCATTCATAAACAACTGCCTCATTCCTGAATGAATCAGCCGTTTGAATGAATGACTCAATGACTCATTAAGACGGTCACATACTGGTCTAGTTTCATGTTTAAAAGTATCATTCTTTCGAACATTTCTTGTATATACGAAAGCTGCAGTTATCTTAGTTTTTGTGAATTGCGTGAGCTTATTTCGTCCATCAGATGGAAAGATCTGGAAAAACGCGTACCATTGACCCTCCCCAAGAAGAAATCAGTGGGGAGGGTCGACGGCTTGTGATCCGATTGAACAAAACTAAAGGTGTTGAAAAACTAGTCCTAAAATGTGTGATGACCACAATCTGGTGAGTAATGTCCCCAGCACTGGTCGGATTATAACATGTCAATGTTTTTTTTCAGTCTGTGAGTGTTTAAGACGAGTCTCTCAGAAGTCCTAGCTTGCGCAGAGCATTACGCCTGGCCTCATCTGTGGCTCCTTTCCCAGAAAACTGGACCGTTATTCCCTGAGCACGGAAGGATTGCTTTGGCAAGGATTTGTGGAGTAACTCTGATTTCTGACTGGGTGGAGTCGGGTGGCGCTGTGGTCTTGGGGCCGGAGTGGGCGGATGTGCGTTGGATCTGGCTTCCGAGTGCGACGCTTTCCTCTTGGGTAAGTCTTCGTTCGCAGTCCGTGCAGAGTTCACCGGGAAGAAGGTTTTGGATCGGACTCCGTGGTTCGGCTCGGGTGTGGACATGATTCTCGGTCGGCCGGCGAAGTTGTTGACGTGGACCTCCGGCGAAGTTGAGACGTGCTCCGTCTTAAAGGACATCGAGGGGTGCAGCGTTATACTCTTACCACCATAGCTGTTAAAATCAGTGTGCAAAATTGGTGCAGATTTGGTTTGATAGTGGTCTGTGGTGTCCGATGATCGGACCTCAGCATTAGCTGGTAAGGGAGTTTTGAATGTGCTGGTTTTAGTGCGTTCGGCCTCCCTTTGAGGAGTGTGTATGATGGTTTGCGATCGCCTGGTTTGCCAGTTGCCTGTGGTGTCCGAAGAGCCGACTTCAGCATTAGCTGATATGGGAGGTTTGAATGTGGTGGTTTCCCTCTGAGGAGTGTGTATGATGGACTGGGATCGCCTGGTTTGCCATTGGTCTGTGGTGTCCGAAGATCGGACCTCAGCATTAGCTGATATGGGCGATTTGTATGTGGTGGTTTCCCTCGGAGGAGTTAGCATGATTGATTGCGATCGCCTCTGATCAAGTCCGAGTTTCGAAAGAGCCTCTATCCTAGATTTGTCCGGTGTCGGATCTCGAAACGATATGCTGCGGGTGGGAAGCTTGCGAACGCAAGATGGCTCTCCGCCAATCAGAGGGTGCTCTGAACCGCTGAGGTTAGCGAGCTTTTGCTCGCGGCGCTCTTGCGCGCTGGCGGCTTCGGCTGCGATTGAATGGGGAATGTTGTCTCGGCTGCCCAGCATCACGATGTTGTTGGGAATACGAGTGGGCTTGGTGTGTGTAGGAGGGCCGTGTTTGACCAAAGGGTTCTCCAGACTGCCTCTGCGCTGGATCCGTGACGGGACGCCATCATGCTCGGCGATCTTATTGGCGATTATTGCTGAACCTGCAGGTGGATGGTGTCGAACTTCCTGTGGTGGAGCGTCTGAGACGTGAAGCAATGCCGGCGGGTCACGCTTCGCCTTCACCTCATAATGGTTCTCCGGGGCTGAGATCAGCAAATCTGATGAAGCAAACATACATACATAAGGGTCATTCCATGTCAAATCGAACACATTTTGTAAACTTCCCCCGGCTCAAATGTTTGATTTTGTTTATATTTAATGGTAATCCACCATTTTGTAGAGGGGAGTCAAAATGGCCATTTTCACCTGATTACAGGGGTGTAAAATGACTTTAGAAAGATGGCAGCTTCATTATTTTATTCTCACACAGAGATTGGCAGATCTATTAGTGAAATATGTTGACTTTATTAATCTGTGTGTCATTATACACCAACGGTGACCGTTCAAACATGGGGGGAAAGCAGTTCTGAAGTTACAGTAAATGCAAACTTGGGGCAAAAAAAATCACAAGAAATATTACAGATATCTTAATATCCTTTTAGATTCAGATTCTTAACTAGCTTTTCTTTAGGTGTTTTCATTTTAAAGGCCCTTGATTGTTCAATCTCAGAGATATGGAGATCCTAATGTGGCTCCAGGAGTAAATTGGTCAATTGTACACATTTTAAGTGGCCAAAACCCAAATGTGGGTCACTTTATTTAGTGTGTGTGTGTGTGTGTGTCCACAAAGCAAGTTCCAAAACCTTTACCAAATTTCTTACCACTTTGATAGAAGTAAAACAATTCTAAAAACGTAACATTTTTTGGGGTCAGAAATGACTGAAGTTAAAGGTGTTTGAATAAAATCATGTGTTCTTGTACCATCTGAGATCTATTATGGGTCATTCCATGTCAACTCAACCTGAGGTCCCTGGCTAAAAGGTTTTTTTTCTGGTGAAAGAAATGCATAAATGAAGAAAGCCAAAATATTAAATGTCACATGTATTTATTTCCTGAGTAATCACCGTTTTGTAGAGGAGGGTCAAAATGACCATTTTCACCTGAGATTCAGAGCCAAATTACAGGGGTGTAAAATGACTTTAGAAAGATGGCAGCATCATTATTGTATTTTCACACAGAGATTGGCAGATCTATTAGTGAAATCTGTTGACTTTATCAATCTGTGTGTCATTATACGCCAACGGTGACCGTTCAAACATGGGGGAAAGCACTTCTTGTGTTTTTTGCACCAAGTTTGCATGCCTGTAACTCAAGAAATATTACAGATATCTTAATATCCTTTCAGATTCTGCTTCTTAACAAACTTTTCTGTTGGTGTTTTCATTTTAAAGGCCCTCGATGGTTCAATCCCAGAGATATGGAGATCCTAATGTGGCTCCAAGAGTAAATTGGTCAATTGTACACATTTTAGTGGTCAAAAACCAAATGTGGGTCACTTTGCAATGTCTGACACTTTTTTTCTTTCACAGAAGAATATATGAAGAACAAATAATGTTGGAACTAGAAATGTATCATGTTTTTCCAATAAAGAACTGAATAGAATAGAATATACCTGTCTGAGTGCCAAAAATATTGTTTTTCCAAAGTGTTCTGGTTTCACAGACAAGGCTTGAGTCTAGTTCCAAACTAAAATGCATGTTTGAGCTGTTTTAACTGTCCATTACCTTATCTTAAAATATGTCAGTATCATTGTTTTGACACATTTATAAAAGCTACTTAAATGTCCTAATTGAACTAAGGCCTAAACCTGGATTAATCTAAGATTCTTATAAATACTCGTTTGAGAGCAAGTTCATGTGCCTCAACTCGACCATTTCACTGTATTTCCGTCACTCAGAGAGCTGTGTTCTATGCAATTATTTTGATAGAAGGAAACGAGATGCATTCATAGTTTCAACATTATTTAATCTTCAGACATTCCCCTTTAAATGCAATGAGTATCAGCTGTGTGCAAGATGACCCACATTTGGTTTTTGACCACTGAAAATGGGTAAAATTCCACAATTTACTCTTGGTCCCACATTAAGATCTCCGTATCTCTGGTGTTGAATCGCACAGGGACTAATGAAAACAGCAAAAGAGAAGTTTGTTAAACCTTCTAACCAGAATCTAAAAGGATATTAAGATATCTGTAATATTTCTTGAGTTACAGGCATGCAAACATGAGACAAAATGACACAAGAAGTGCTTTCCCCCCCATGTTTGAACGATCACCGTTGGTGTATAATGACACACAGATTGATAAAGTCAACAGATTTCACTAATAGATCTGTCAATCTCTGTGTGAAAATACAATAATGCTGCTGCCATCTTTCTAAAGTCATTAAAAGAAAAAAGTATCAGCTGTAAAGTGACCCACATTTGGTTTTTGGCTGCTAAAAGTGTGTACAATTGACTAATTTACTCCTGGAGCCACATTAGGATCTCCATATCTCTGGGATTGAACCGTCGAGGGCCTTTAAAATGAAAAAACCAACAGAAAAGCTTGTTAAGAACCAGAATCTAAAAGTAAATGAAGATATCTGTAATATTTCTTGAGTTACAGGCATGCAAACATGAGACAAAATGACACAAGAAGTGCTTTGCCCCATGTTTGAACGGTCACCGTTGGCGTATAATGAAACACAGATTGATAAAGTCAACAGATTTCACTAATAGATCTGCCAATCTCTGTGTGAAAATACAATAATGATGCTGCCATCTTTCTAAAGTCATTTTACACCTCTGTAAATTGGCTCCAAATCTCCTTTTGGGTCTCATTTTGATCCTCCTCTAGAAAACCGTAATTACTCAGTACATATACATCTGACATTTCATATATTGGCTTTCATCATTATTTGTTTCTCTTTTTTTCCATTAAAAAATATTAACAAAAGAAAAAATTTGAGCCGGGAAGTTTCTAAAAAATTTTTGACTAATTTCACTCAGTGTGTAAATTGTACAATTGCCCATTTGCTAAAAGACTGTCAAGAGTGGAATTGTTTGTTGAGAAAGTTGCGTATCTTCACAAACAGAGCATGGAGAAACCTTTTTTTTTTTCTTATCTCAAATGCTACACGAAACGAAAACGAACGAAGACATCCATTTGGCGCATTCAGTCCATGTTAAAGAGTCAAAACTGGTCAAAGTGGAGATGCATGTTAAAGGGTTAGTTCACCCAAAAATGATAATTGTCATTAATGACAGACATTCATGTCGTTGGACACCCGTCAGACCTCCGTTCATCTTCAGACACAAATGAAGATATTTTAGTGTAAATTTTTAGTGGCCTCCATTGGCTCAATGCACTTTACACTCTCAAGACCCTTAAAAGGCACTAAAGACGTCGTTACAAAGTCCATCTCACTACAGCGGCTCTACAATAACTTTATGGAGTGACAAGAATAGTTTTTGTGCACAAAAAAACCCTAAATAACGACTTATATAGTGATGACGATTTCAAAACACGGCCTCATGAAGCTTCGAAGCGTTATGAATCAGTGAGTCGATTCAGCAGTTTGACACGCGATCCGAATCATGATTCGACTCACTGATTCATAACGCTTCGAAGCTTCATGATGCCTTGTTTTGAAATCGTCATCACTATATAAGTCGTTATTTAGGGGTTTTTTGTGCACAAAAACTATTCTCGTCTTCATAAAGTTATTGTAGAGCCGCTGTAGTGAGATGGACTTTGTAACTTTAGTCTTTAGTGTCTTTTAAGGGTCTTGAGAGTGTAAAGTTGAGCCAATGGAGGCCTTTCAGAGCATCAGATTTACACTAAAATATCTTCATTTGTGTCTGAAGATGAACGGAGGTCTGACGGGTGTCCAACCACATGAGGGTCAGTCATTAATGACAGAATTTTCATTTTTGGGTGAACTAACCCTTTAACAATAACCCTGATTTAAGACGGGGGGAAATGTCATTATGATTAAGAGCAGAATTTGAATGTTTTGTGCTTCATTTGTCAGCAGGTTTGTAAGATGCGGATCTGTGTTGTTCGGGTACCTGGCCTGATGGGCAGCGTGTCTTTCTGTTTGTTGGGATGGGGTGTAGGGTGGACCAGGTCAATGATGTCATGATCCACAGCGCTGGGATGTCGTGCTGTTTGTGTGTGTGAGGCCGGACGCGTTCCTGTCCTCTCATCGTCCTCCTCCAGCGAGCCGATGGTCTCCTCAAAGAACAAAATACACTCCTGTTCCTCAAGACTGAGAAACTGCAGATCATCTTCCTAAAGAGAGAGAGAGAGAGAATGAAAACCTCCCATTGGGCAATTACTCTAACACGTTCAGTACAGTCAAAAGTTTGGAAAATCACTCTTTAATGTATTTGAAAAGTCTCGCATGCTCATCAAACAGCTGATTTCTATTTTAATATACATGAAATATAATTTATATCAAGCTTACAACACGCTAACGTTAACAAACTATAATCACAAACATCGGACTTGTAGAAAAATACATCGGTATCATAATGTTTTGTCTTTGGTGATTTATTAATAAATCAGCATCGCCTTTATTAAAAGATAAATAAAATAATTTAATCCGATGTTTAAAGTGAATAAAATAGACTTTACAGCCCTTACTGGAGTTCATCAACGTGTGTGAGAGTGTGTGTGAGAGTGTGTGTGAGAGTGTGTGTGAGAGTGTGTGTGTGTGTGTGTGTGTGTGTGTGTGTGTGTGTGCTGCGCGTTGGACCATAAGGCAAGAGAGGGGGGACTCAAAATGTTTCTAAACTTAAAACATTTTTTGCCCGTTTGCATTTTATTGTTTTACTACTTACACAATTATTTTAATTAAGTATAATTATATTGATATATAGATATTGTCAATGTCATTTATTTAAAGGTTTGGCATGCTGACCAGAAAGATGTTTGTGTTTATTGACGAACATTATCTTTAAAGCACTTTAACTTTGCATTTTCAGTCAGCAGAGCCAAATGTTATCATTACAGTTCTAGATTTTACTATAGATATTTAATATATTCTATTTATAATAAATCTACCTCAGTTTTGATCAATTGTTGACCTGTTTGGGAAGCGTTTGTCATGATTTGAGGATAGTTTAAACCACAGTTAACTCTCTGTTCCCTACATCTCTCACTCAGGAGCAAAAATATGCCTTTAGACTTTAAAGAAATAAAGATTTGACATTTATCATGATAATTATCGATATCGACTGATATGGAAAATTATATTGTGATAATTTTTTTGGGCCATATCGCCCAGCCCTAGATCAAAGCTGAATTTTCAGCATCATGACCCTTCAGAAATTATTCAGATATGAGGATTTATCAATGTTGGAAACTTTAATATTTTTCAGGTTTCTGATTAATAACAATATACACTTAAAGTTTGGGGTCAGTAATTTTTTTTTTTTTTTTTTTGAAAGAAATTAACTTTTATTCAGCCATATTGCACTGCTACCCGTGTGATATTGCTCATTTAAAGTATATTAAAATAAAAAAACATTATTTTAAACTGTAATATTTCAGTTTTTTCTGTATTTTTGATCAAGGCTTCTTTCAAAAGCATTAAAAATAGTAATGTTTCCAAACTTTTGACCGGCACAAAGTTACTTCTAGTTAGTCGAGTGTGTAACCGAAGGCTCTTCTAACAGCAAGTGTGTGTGTGTGTGTGTGTGAGTTTGAGAGGAGGAGGATTTGCTGAGGAGCCTCTCCCTGCTCAAACAGCAGAACACAGAGCTCCTCTCACAGGTGTGTGTGTGTGTGTGTGTGTGTGTGTGTGTGTGTGTGTGTGTGTGTGTGTGTGTGTGTGTGAACAGTGGGCTGCTTGTTCACCGCCCGGCGTACACACCCTTCACCCTGAACAGCCCCACTGTAAGTGATGTCCAGGCAGCTCTCTCTCACACACACACACACACACACATTGCATCACTTTTGTGGGCTGTGTGTAGTTTGTGCCATTCAAGGTCTATTTTAGAAAACAACAAACAGACCGAAGGAGGACCGGCTTTTCTGCTCTGCTTGTAGAGAACAGCTGATGGGTTGAGTCAAATTACAAACAGCACAATAACGTCATGAAGAAATAATTGTGTGTGAGGAGAACAGCTGTTTGTGACATGTGCAGGATGTTAAAATCCTCCTATTTTCCCACCGGTATAAACCGTTTTTAATGTTTTTATTTTCTTCTGCTCACCAAGGCTGGATTTATTTGATCAAAAATTTGGCTCCAGTTCGTATACAGACTTCACTTGTTTCATTACTGGATGAATCAGCGTTTTTGAACGAATCTCTTGAGTGAATGATTCAATGACTCGCTCAAAGACTTCACTTGTTTCATTACTGGATGAATCAGCGTTTTTGAACGAATCTCTTGAGTGAATGATTCAATGACTCGCTCAAAGACTTCACTTGTTTCATTACTGGATGAATCA
>NC_137101.1:2037906-2105406 GCF_949357685.1 Gobio gobio | reverse complement strand
GACAGATGCACTTTTATGACGGATAGATGCACTTTTATGATGGACAGATGCTCTTTTATGACGGACAGATGCACTTTTATGACGGATAGATGCGCTTTTATGATGGATAGATGCGCTTTTATGACGGATAGATGCGCTTTTATGATGGACAGATGCTCTTTTATGATGGATAGATGCGCTTTTATGACGGATAGATGCGCTTTTATGATGGACAGATGCACTTTTATGATGGACAGATGCGCTTTTATGACGGACAGATGCACTTTTATGATGGATAGATGCGCTTTTATGACGGATAGATGCGCTTTTATGACGGATAGATGCGCTTTTATGATGGACAGATGCACTTTTATGACGGACAGATGCGCTTTTATGACGGATAGATGCGCTTTTATGATGGATAGATGCGCTTTTATGACGGATAGATGCGCTTTTATGACGGATAGATGCACTTTTATGATGGATAGATGCGCTTTTATGACGGATGGATGCTCTTTTATGACGGACAGATGCACTTTTATGATGGATAGATGCACTTTTATGACGGATAGATGCGCTTTTATGACGGATAGATGCGCTTTTATGACGGATAGATGCGCTTTTATGCCGGATAGATGCACTTTTATGATGGATAGATGCACTTTTATGACGGATAGGTGCACTTTTATGATGGATAGATGCACTTTTATGACGGATAGGTGCACTTTTATGATGGATAGATGCACTTTTATGATGGATAGATGCACTTTTATGATGGATAGATGCACTTTTATGATGGATAGATGCACTTTTATGATGGATAGATGCACTTTTATGACGGATAGATGCTCTTTTATGATGGATGGATGCTCTTTTATGGACTTCAAAACAGAAACAGTGATTCACTGCCATTATAAAGAAGAATGTCATACACACCTAGGATGACTTGAGGGTGAGGAAATCATGGGTAATCATCATTTTTGGGTGAACTATCCCTTTTGTGTCGTGTCGAGCCCAGCTCAGCCTCACGTTGTTCCTATATATATATATGCATAGACACGCGCACACACACGCATTTTATGCACATTGTATTTATATTACAAGCATCAGAATTTCATCTTACATTAATATATATATATAAAACACAATTTATGCACTAAATGTCATATTTTTGCTTTTTGCAAAAGTTGAGCGGTTTTTCCCTCTGCGTTCTAACTGTTATACTATGAGCACAAATGTGTCAAATATGATACTAAACATAAACATATATGCAGGTTTTATTCTGTATTTTGGTCTAAATCTAATGAACTGCCAGAAGGTTTTACAGGTGAGTCGCGTGACATACTGGTTCATACTGTTTTATGTGATATGTGTAAATAAAACATTCTGAATCTGCACGTGTTGCTGTGGCGACCGCAGGTGAAACCCGCTCACGCCGCCTAGTGGAGCGGATGGAGAACTGCACTTTAGTTTCTATGTTCTGCTACTACTAGATCACATTTCAGTCTAATGAAACTTCGAATCCGATTCAGAGATGATGTGGATATGTACATTTTCTGACCAGAAGGATTTTAAAAACATCTTGTCGCGGGATTCGAACCAAATTTTCCTGACACCACTTGCGCATTCACGAACTCGAAATGTGTCCGTTTTTAAAAAATCGTTTAAAACCAGTGAATCTGCAGCATCACAAGAAGATAACTCTGATCATCTGCATGAAGAGACAACTTTGTCTCAATATTACAAAACATATATGTAACTTCACTTTTTTTCCTTCACCGGACTGAGACTCGAACCCATACTCGTCTGTTTGACGGTAAGTGACGTGACGACTGAACCACGTGACTCTACACAAGAAAATGAAAATTAATTTACATAAAATTATCAAGATGGAATTGGATTCAGCACTTGAGGGCTAAACTGACACCTTTACCAAAGACCTATATGATATGAGTCTTTGGTGTGTGTGTGTGTGTGTGTGTGTGTGTGTGTGTGTGTATATATATATATATATATATTTGAGGTGCACTCCGATTACTTATGAATGGGAGAAAGTCCCGCCTTCTAAATGAAAGAGCCAATCATTGATTAGTAAAGTCATCACGTCACTGCAGCTACCGTTAGAAGCGCCGGTTGCTATAGAAACAGGCAGAGTTTAGGCGCACGTTTAGAACTGAGCATGCGCAGTCCAGGCTGAAAATTCAGTTTTTTTTTTTTATCATGATTGGAGCGTTTAGAAAATAAAATGTTTGAGACAGTTGTTGTCAGATTTTATTGGGGATTTCAAATATGAAATTTATTCGTTAGCTTGTCAAACAGTTTTGGAGAAATCGATGTTTCCCTATTCAAACGGATGAGGCGTTTCTAAGATGGCCGCCGCCTTTACTGAATATTTTTGGCCACTTGTGTCAAACAAATATAGCAAAATATGTAATTTAATTTGCATTGATTTGAAATGATCTATTTTTTTTATCCTTGGCACTGCAAACATAGATAGATAGATAGATAGATAGATAGATAGATAGATAGATAGATAGATAGATAGATAGATAGATAGATAGATAGATAGATAGATAGATAGATAGATAGATAGATAGATAGATAGATAGATAGATAGATAGATAGATAGATAGATAGATATAGATCTATAGATAGATAGATATAGATATAGATCTATAGATAGATAGATATAGATATAGATCTATAGATAGATAGATATAGATCTATATATAGATAGATATAGATATAGATCTATATATAGATATAGATCTATATATAGATAGATATAGATATAGATCTATATATAGATAGATATAGATATAGATCTATATATAGATAGATATAGATATAGATCTATATATAGATAGATATAGATATAGATCTCTATATATAGATAGATATAGATATAGATCTCTATATATAGATAGATATAGATATAGATCTATATATAGATAGATATAGATATAGATCTATATATAGATAGATATAGATATAGATATAGATAGATAGATATAGATATAGATATATATATATAGATCTATATACCGAGGATAAAATGACAATTCCTATTTAATAAAATTATTTAATGATTTATTATAATGTGTGGGGCAACAAAACATGGCATGCTTGTCTTCTTAAGAATAAATATTGTGTTAGATGTATAAACAAGTTCTTGTATGGACTGTTATTATCTGTGTTTTATCTAATACTGTGTTCAAATAAATAATATAATTTAAATAAAGCGAGTCAATGATTCTTCACTGAACGCCCTCCTGTGGTGAATTAAATGAATAACAGGGCTGTTAATTATAACTCGAGTTTGCATTGATTTCATATTTAACTAATTAATTACACCATGTAAAACGGCAGAATTGCTCCTTATATTTAGTTGTAATGTTTACATCTGTAATGTACATTTAAATGTGGTGAACTGTGTGAATTAAACTCCTGGTAATAATGTGTGTTTTTGTGTATTTTATTGTAATTTTCTCACAGTGCTGAAAGCCTTATGGTGACTTTGAAACACTGAACACACTTAGTTACATTTATTATGAATTATCCTGTGTGGAAACATTTTTTTTAAAGAACTATATTGTTAATCCTATATAAAAATGACCTTGTATGGATTGAAACATCGCTGTGTGTTGTTTTTTGTCCTAGTTTATTATCATAAAGACGAACGGAGCCGTGTCGCCCTCCTGTGGTGAACTGCGTGAATTACACAGCCGCGGTCAGAGGAAAACATCGAATTAAAATATTTTTTAAATATTTAATAAAATATTAATAACCATGTCAAGCAGTAAAACATCTGGAAAATTACCTTTTTTATTTTCTATAAATATATTTTGCGTCTGATGCTGCAATATACTTTTTGAACGGGAGTTTGGCGTCATCCTGTGGTGAGCTGTGGGAATTACACCACCGCGACTTATTCAGAGCCAGAGGAGAACTTAACTGCATTCAATTAATTTGAATTGATTTCATATTATTTAATACATTTATTGATTACCCTGTGAGACAATAATACAACTGGAAAAGTTCGCTTTTGTTTAATAGAAATATATTCTTATAAGATTCGCGTGTGAACGCCCTCCTGTGGTGAATTCTGTGAATTACACTTAATTATTTCTTTTTTTTTTATTTCTTTTTTTTATTTAATAAATTACTGATTATGCTGTACGGCAACAAACCATCTGACACGCATTGAATGTATAAACATTATGAAAAATGGATTGTATTATTCTGTGGGTATTGTTCTGTTCTTCTACCTCCCGATTTGTTCAAATAAAAACATAATATAATTAAAAAAAAGGTAAGTCCAATGTCTTAATCGAATTCTGTGCTGTTAATTATTTGTACCATATGATTTCTAGTAATAACTTGAGTCAGAGGATACTGTGTTAAAATAAATTAAATAAAGCGAGTCAAATGACTCCCGTGGTGAATTAAGTGAATAACAGAGTCAGAGGAAATTATTTTGCATTGATTTCATATTAAATAAATTGTTCGTTACTATATGAAACACATAGTACCCCTTTTATTTATTTAGTAGTATAGTTTTACATCTGTAATATACGCTTGAATTGTAATGTAAACGCCATCCTGTGGTCAAATGTGTGAATTACATCACAGCAATTTATTTCTACAGCAGTAACTCTTGAATTAAATCATTTTTAAATAGATTCAAATTTATTTATTTTTTTAAAAGTATAATGATGTGCACGGATAAATCATTTATAACAAACACGGCAACATTCCATCAATAAACAATTCAAATACATTCATATTTCACGGCCACAACAGTATCAATTATGTAACGTAACATTTTAACGTTATTCGACAGACAATCTTTTTCTCCAGTTCTTTTGTGTTGAATATCACAACATATACACTTTAATCCACGATGTATTTGTTTGTAAAGGCTCTCTTTTTTTGGTAAATAAAAAGACTTTTATTTTGGAAAACGAAATAAAAGCCACCCGGTGGTGACGCTGACCGAGCTCATTTACTTTCTCCCCAGTTATTAAATATGATTTTAAGCGGATTTTGTATAAAGAGTCAGACCTTATGAAGTCCAGCGGGGCGTTTTGGAGGATCTGGATGAGGAAGATGAGCGCGGACTCTTCATCTCTGACCTTCAGACAACAGCAGGACGGAATCAGGTGAGGACTTCTGGCGTGACCTTTGACCCGAATCAAGCCCGCTGGAAATTCATCAGCATCGCACCTTTTTTGCATACACAAAATCGAACAAAAATACACCGATTGTCAACAGAACACACACAGATAGAACAACAGAAAACAAAGTAAATAAATACATTTGTATGTCAATTAAAGTAAACAAATCAAAGGCACTGCAAAATCAAGTCATTCGACTTGCTTTATCATTTACTGAAGATGAAACGGTGTTCAAATACTTTTAAAATACTTCCAAAAAAACAAGAACAATCAGTTTGTTTGTGAAGATATAGTGGAGTCATAAGAGTTATGGTTACATTTGGTAGGATATTATCATTAATAAATGCGCCAATACCTTTCCAAAGTTGTTCAGTGTAATGACCAGCTCAAAATAAATGCAAGACGCTGATTGATATTAATACACAGAGCAAAACTGCATTAAAAACAGTAACATAAAGGGCCCTATTGTAACTGATCTGAGCGCACAATCCGTTCATGTGTTCATAAAATACAGCAATTTAGCACCTAATTCAAAATGGCCGACAGCCGGCTCAGGTGCTCTTAGGGCGTGTCCAGATCATAGACTGTAAATAAATATGGATGTAGTGTCCGTGACGTCACCAATTGGATTCTGAAGAGCAGTTTTGAAGCGTAAAGTCGGGTCGAGCTGGCCGTCGCCATCTTGTCAGCGCGTCATCGCGCGCATAGATATTATGTATATCTATGATCGTGCGTCTCTAATTGAAAATTTTCTAGTGAGCGATCACATCTAAAATTTTCAGTTGGCCAAATTGAATTTTAATTGAATTAAATTGCATCAATTCACAGAAATTAAATTAGGCCAAATGAAAATTTTAGATGTGATCGCTCACTAGAATTTTTTTTTTTACAGTGTACTTAACGTAAATGCAGCTGTTGACTTGACTATTTATGCCATAATGACACAGTAGTTAAATAACTCAGTGTTTCTCAAACTTTTTCTGCCATTCCCCACTTCGGAGGTAGGAAAGGGTTCCGAGCCCCACCTGTCCCCAACAAAACCCCAACAAAATAAGTTAATAAGTTAAAAATAATACAAGTTAATAAACTAGGCTTTAAGTTTAACTGTTAAAATGTATTTTATTAACATCACATTTTAAAAACTTAACATCAAATAACCGCATTAAAAACTTTCAAATAGAGAAAATGAAAGTGCAATTATATTATCACTTTGCATGAAATAAGACTCAAAAGTAGATAAAAAAAATTGTGTTTGCATTTAGCCTCTGATAACATCGAATTCAGAAACTGAGAAAAACAAGTGTGGACTAACGTTAACGTTAGTTGTGCTTTGATTAATTTTGTCACTTTGCAAACTCCATGCATAAAAAATATGTAAAAAAAATTATCTCAAATTGAGCCGGAGGTGGTAAATTCCTAATAATGTACGTATTTTTTTAGGTATTTTAATAAGATAGATACCTAAAATACGTTGCGCATACAGCTCAACTAACGCGATCGTTATAAAGGTGTTTGAACAACAAAACACATCCACTTGCACATATTTGACAATCGGAATATCAGATATATCCTGCTATAGCTAACAAATGTGTGAAATTTTGAATAAAAAAGGAATTAAAAGCAGATCATCAGTCATTCAGCGCTATTGTGGCTGCGGTGTGACAAGCAATGAATGACGCGTCTCCATGGGAACCATAATGTGATACTAGGATCAATAACGGTCGCCTTGAAAAACGTTTAAACTTAAGTGTGAAAAGGTTAAGTAAGGCTTACATTTAAATGTGTCTTTGTTTTTTTGTTTTGAGTGTATGGTCAATAAATAAAGGAATTAAAAAGATGGTCATGTCTCTATTCCCACCCCACCACACTTTGAGAAACGCTGAGCTAACTTAACAGCTAACTTAGCAATACGGGTACCTTCGTTTGGTCAGGATTTTTCTTTTTTTTGCCTGGTGTCGACCAACAATGTCGATTTTCCGTCAGCTTTCTCCAACAATTCACACTCCAACCATTCATCCCAGCGACTGCGCAAAGTAGTGAACAAATTGGTGTGGTGGGCGAGGGGGTACATTACAGATTATTTAAAATATGATACTATCTTTATTGCTGGCAAATTACATTACGGTAATAAAGAAAATGAACAAAAGTATTAATTCGGAATATTTCTTATTTATTTTAATAGACTTTTTAAAAGACTCAATTTGTAATTCACTCAAATCACCACAGGAGGGAGAAACTCTTTTAAGTTCATTAAACTCGATTTGTGATTCACTCAAATCACCACAGGAGGCGAAACTCTTTTTAGATCTTCTGATATTTTTGTATATATACATTTATTTAAAAACCTACAAAATTACACAAAATTGATAATATATTTATTTATAACACAAGCTTAGCATTTATAAGTTTGCATATTTCAATGTCAAATTTCAAGCAGCTTTCACACATCACGTTAGAAATAATTTCTACAAGTGTAGCTCTGGTTTTCCCATAATTTAATAATAAATCATAAAATATGTTTGGTGTGTTTGTTTCTGGACAGAGTAGGCAATGAGTTCTCAATCAATGATGAGCATCTTTTACCAGCTTAAACACATTAAGATGAACTTTAAATCTGAAGCATCATCTCTCAGCGATACACACCTAATGAGTCGATTATAACACAAAGATCTCCATAAAACTCAAGAACAGCGTCAGCGTCTCAGACTCAGAGGCTCATGAGATGAGCTGTGGATCTTCAATCATTGAGTCCTGGTGAAGCCGTTCCTCATGAAAGGATTTCTTTAGTTTCATTGGTTCTGAATGATTAAGACAAAACTCCTGCCAAACAGAAGAGATTTCCAGACGATCACTTATTTTGCACTTGACTTCCACTTACCCTAAAAAATACGGTGTTTTGCCTGAGTATGCAAGTGTTAAATTAGGCTAGATGTTTTGGAATTAGGTCAGTGACCAAACTTTTACCCAAAAGTATATTGGCAATGTGGATGTAGAAACTGAAGTGCAGTTCTCCGTCCGCTACACTAGGGGGCGCACGCGGCTTTCACGTTCAGTCTGACACACCAACAGATTCTTGACAACACGACGACGCTTTCCCTGTTTCACAACTAACGCGTGTAGGGACTGTTTTAAGTGCAGATGACAGCTCAGCGACAGACTCTAATGTTACTCAACAGCTCATAAACAAACAAAACCGGCACACGCTGCGATAAAGTAACGCGACAGGAAACCGGGTGCCGCGCGACTCACCTGTAAGTATCAACAAACATTTCTCTTTTAAAATATCTAGTACAAACGGGCAACTAGTACATGGGATCTCTAACCAAAGGTGTTGTTGTTTGACAGCTAAGCATGTTTGAATGCATTTGCATCTTCTATAAAGGGTTATCACATGCTTTGTTTGCATGGGCTGAAACCGAAAATCAATAGGGCATTATTTGAGGGGCCATTTGTAGTGTGTCCGAAACCATAGTGGACGTTATTGAGTGCACTCATTCTATCCCACAATGCACCGTTTGAACAGCCGATGTACATCATCATATATCAATCCATGTGTCTTTGTTTACTGTTGCTTATTGTGAAGGAAAATCTCATTTAACTCTAAATGGACAAATATTTCTAATTATATACTGGAACAACAAACATTTGTTTTGTTAAAACTGCAGTTCATAACTGCGCTCTCGCCGTTAATAAACAGAACTGCGTCTTGCGGATGAACATTGCAGCCGGAGCTACTTCTCTCTGTTTATGTTTATGGCGAGTTGCGCAGGGACTGTGCTCCTCCGCGGCGGTTCCTACCAGACCGGCCTGAAATAGTCCCAATGTAAACACTTATTATAAGTGTACCACAATGATTCAGGGTAAGACAAAAACAGCGTTTGGAAAATGGATTCATGTTGTACATTCTCATTATATAATTTTTGTAAATATTGAACACAAAAAAAGTTAGCTTTAAATATCATCATCATAAACAAAACAAAATCTATGCTTTCAGGTTCCTTTAATCCCTCCCTATTCTAGTTTATGCTACTCTAACCAATGCATTTTGAGCACTTTTGTGTTTATTGTGTTTATTTGTGTACACTTTTACTATAGTGTTCTTGGGATTAGTCATCCTGTTTTCATTTGATTAATGAAATAAACATTATAGCGTGCCTTCCATCCAATAAATCACAATAATCTTTGTGCTTTTTTACTATTGATATGAACAAAGTCTCAGATTTCAAATTACGTCCATTTTATTACGAAATTCAAAAACATAAATACCATTTTGTCGCACTCGTGCGCAGCTCAAAAGAAGCGTGAGCGCGCACCGCCCATCTCACGTGAACTCATCCGCTTTAATATCGGTTTCAGCGCAAAATAAACATGAATGAGCATCCGAAAGTGTTAAAAGACACAGTACAACTTTCCAAAATCTGTATCATGTCACACGGAATCGCTTAGTTTTTCAACTGCGTCAGTCAGTAAAACAGCTTGTGAACAACGTCATGTCACATTTACCTCAGAAAAACCACATCCAGTCACTAGCGTAGCTAAATTATTATTTTTTTAATAATACTATTTTCTAACGTTTAACAATTCTTCAAAAATTATTTTAAATGTGATTTATTTTGTCATGCATTAGAACTCCGTTCTAATATTAATACAAATATGCTAATTCGTATCTTCAGTTATGTCACGCCAGTAGTAATGTTATGTTCTTCTCCGCTGCAATATCCGGATTCGAATCCAACTAGCAGCGCGTCGCACTCAAACACCAGCACTTATTTTAAAAATATATATAATTTAAGCAAATTTTATACACTTAAAGCAATATCATATCGCATATCGCATTATTTAAGCAGGTATTGCATACCGCATTTTTCCTCAATATTGCGCAGCCCTAAGAATCAAAATCGAATCGAATTGTGAAAGTTGTGTCAATACTCAGCCCTAATATACACTGCTGTATTGCAAAGAATTGAATTAATAACATTGTAGTTTGTACGATTAATGAACCACCAGTTTATCCAGCTCTACTGGTGTATATCATTAGGTCAGTTCATTTCATTTCATTTTAAAATAAATGTATTTACTTTTTAAAATATTTTCAACATATTTTAATTAATAATAATATATATTTTTTAGAAGCTTTTAAAAACGAATTTTATTGAATAATTTTTAATTTAATGTTAAACAATTGGATTTAAGATACTTTTTTTTTTTTTTTTTTTTAATGTGTGCCTATGGGTTTACTTTAAAACCAACAAAATAGCCTCTCTCACTGTGAGACGGCAGTGGTCCAGTGGGCAGAGCTTGTGCTGTGAGAATCAAGCCTGACGCAGGAGACCTGGGTTCAAACCCCAGCCCTGCTACAGAAATTTTGTGTCCGCATGTTTTTTGGATTTTTTTTTACATTGTAAATTATTATTATTTTTTTTATTAAAAAAAGAAAAAAATTTAACAAAAAAAATATTTCCCCTCTTTGCTGTCCTCCCTTCCTTCCTTTCTCTCTCAGGCCCGCCTCTCTTTCTCTCAGGCCCGCCTCTCTTTCCTCCTGGCACACGCCCACCTCTCGATCCGGCCTTCATCTCTCACACTGTGGTTGTTTCACCGCCCCAGGTATGTGTGTTAGTCCGTGTCTGTTTTGCTTCTGGTCCGTGTTTTTCTCGGCTGTAGCCGGTCTGTTTTACCGCCCCAGAGAACCCGTCTCGTACTGAGTATCCGGTTTCCTTCGCCACTTCACCTCTTATTCTGTGTACCGCCCCAGGTACTTTTGCTGTTGCCACAGCTTTCTGTCTTTGGTGTGATCCCCACACACACCGAGGTGGGGTTTGAACCCATGCCTCTAGCGCAGCCTTGTCCGCAACCAACGTGTGTTTAGCCACTAGTGCCATCGTGGCTTTCACACTGAGAGCTGCCGTTTGGGCCACTTTGTCTGATTTCACCACAGCGATTTAACTTAAGAAATATTGGGATTCGAACCCAGGTCTCCAAGATGAAAGCGCAACGCTTTAACTCCTGAGCCACTGACTCTGAGGAGAGTTTGATGTTCTGCTCAAGCTTTTATTGAGAGCTCTGCTTTAAATAATGAAAAACACTTACATTTGTGGGGTTTGAACCCAGACTTTCATGCTTGACAGATGAACAATCATCCACTGAGCCACAGAGCTTGTGATTTTGGGGTTTTTTGATGTTAAGTTTTGCTGCAGCATCAATAACAATTTAACGTAAGCAATAGTGGGATTTGAACCCATGACTCCAAGACGAAAGGGTAACGCTTTAACTCCTGAGCCACTGAATCTGTGGTGTGTTTTGGACGGTGTTTTATTGAGAGCTTTGTTTTATGTAATGAAAATTATGCACATTGGGGGATTTGAACCTAGACTTTCAAATGTAAAGACAAACAATTCTCCTCCAGCAGTTTGATTTAAGGATCATTAGATTTTATGTCTAGCTACAGCATTAATTACTGCAACATTTGAACAAGCTCTGAATCTGTTCAAGTGTGTGTGAAGGCTGTTTTGGATGTGGTTTTATTAATGTCATGAGATATTGAAACAAATGTATAATCGTTGTACATGTATGAAACATTATTTGCTTATTCAGTGAGTTTTTCTTTCATTTAGATCCAGAGTCCATCACACCTGCCTGAAGGTTCTAGTAATGCTTGATTTGCTGCTTCAGGTGTTTTTGATCAGGTTGGAGCTAAACTCAGGAAAGTGGCTCATCAGGATCGGTGCCATTTGGGACAGGGCCAAATAAAGCACTTCATGTGCACTTTCAGTGTTATTTTTAAATGTAAATGCAGACACACCTAATGTCCACAAGGGGGACACACTGATCAGATCTCACTCCTGTGCCTGAAATATTCATCAGTTTAGTTGTTATAGCAGTGATTAGTTTGTACATATAACATTTTGATACAGGCTTCATACAAGTATATTTATTCAATCAAATAACCAATAAATGCACAAAGAGTGACCAATCCCTCTGACCTGCCATATGCTCTGGGACCATTTTTGGGATTTCCGCCTGGATTTGCCCTACCCAAATTGAAAAGCTTCCCATAAACACATACAGTGGTCTAAATACACAATTTTGGTGATTACATAATTTCGGAAAAACTCATATTCCTCCATTCAGATTCATTTGAATAAATCTTGCATACATGATCCAGAAAAAAATATTTTTTAAAATCTAGTGGAAACGGCCAAAACTGTCTGCAGTCTGAGTTACACACTTTCAAAAATGAATTTATAACCAAAAGAAAATCAAAAAGCGCCTCTTTTTGGGGGGGGGAGGGGGGGGGGGTAGTAGTATTACAGGTCAGACAACATGTTTATCACTTTTAGCAGTGTTTTATGTAACTTCAAATGGTTTCCTGTAAAATGACGCCAACATTGTGTATTTAGAGACGACTGTATGTGGGTATAGGAAGCTTTTCAATTCGGGTCGTCCAAATCCAGGTCAGAAATGGTACCAGAGAAATTTAGTGTAAAGTTACTTTGTGTAAAACAAATGCCAAAGTGATGCACATGTCCATGACTCTAAGCTTTCAAATGGTACCACATGGTCAGAGCTCCTCCACAGACATTTACAATGTAAAGTATATACTTGATGATATACTGTGCAGAGGTTAAGAGGTTAACCTGTGTAAAAAAGTGACATTTGTCTTTGTATTTCTGTGTAGATCAGTTAGGCTGACTTTCCAGCCCGTTCCCCCAAACAAACATCTGAGAGGTGAATATACTCCTGCTCACTGCCGCCCTCCTCCATCATATGCCAGAGCTTCAGAAAGAGCCGTGGATTGGGAAGCGCTCAGCATCAGATGCTCCTCCAGGAGGCGGTGAATCTTCTGATCTCCTCAATCTGCTATGATCATCAGCAACAAGAGGATCTCCAAGAGCCACCTCAACACATTAGCATCATGTCATGATAATATAGTCATACATGTCATTTAACAGTCAGTTCTATGCCCATCCATTTACATAAACAAACTCACAACTACTTTTACCCAACTAAAAGTGTTTTGGAAGATCTTTTGTCCTGTATTTTGTGTGTTTACCTCTGAGCGTGTGCTTTTTAGCTCAACACAACACAAGTTTTCCCCTTCAGTTGAGGCTGATCTGGTTCATTCACTGAAACTCACAGATCCTCCATGTTTCTCTGCTGTTCTGATAAACCGAGACATTTGTTGTGAAATGTATTACATTTAAATCTAACTCTCACCTTCGACGGCCATCTTGTTTGTCGACTCGTTTGACGTTGATACACTTGTTGACCACAAGAGGAAGTCGTTGGTAATTTGGCGTATGCGCTTTTAATACAAGAAATAGGGACTTTTGCTTAAGTATGAGTATGTTAAAGTATGCATGACCTTTATAAAATATAGCCAGTGACCAAATTTGAAACATCTTTGAAACTGCAGGCATAATAATTCGAATATGATTTGTGTGGTAGAAACGGAAGCGCTGTTTTTCATCCGCTCCACTAGGCGGCGCAAGCGGCTTCTGCTTCGGGTGCTTGGCGACATGAAGTTTGTTTTGTGCCAACAACACGTATAGTAAACAGTTTAAATACATATCCTGAGGATGACAGCTTTATGACAGTATTTTAATATCAATAACCAGCACATATCCCAGCCATCAACAAATAAAACCGACACACGCTTCGATAAAACGCAGGAATCGAGTGACGCGACTCACCTGTAAGTATCATGTACAGTCTCTTGCATTATCCTTATTAAGTCCTTATTCTTTGCGCTTTATGTTTAATTTTAGATAAGTCATTAAGTATTGATACGTCATTGTGTTTTGTGATTGATTATAGCAGGCCTGTGTGTGTTTATTCAATGTTATGTCAAATGTAATGTGTTGTTGTTAATGCGTTTCCACGCGAACACTCAAACACAAACATGGACTAAAGCCAGATTTCCAGAGAATCACGATGAGGTTTTTAACCTAAAAGCTTATTTAAAAGGATATCAATTTTTTATCACGGACTTTGTTTACTTGCTAAACTCACTGACAGCTTTAGAAGAACCAATGAATTGTTGCTTTACCTTTATAAGTGTTCAAATAATCATCTTCTAATGTTCGTATGATGAAATAGATGTCTGCTGTTCCTGCTGTTTCATGCTTTTGTAGAGTTGTTGTGTGCAAAATATTTAAATATGTCTACATGTCATTTTTTTACGTGTGACCCTGGACCACAAAACCAGTCAATATTTTAAAAAATTGAGATGAAAGATGAATAAATAAGCTTTATATTGATGCATGGTTTATTAGGACATGACAATATTGGGCCGAGATATATTCAACTATTTGAAAAATTCGAAAATAATCAAAATGTTTTATGTTGTTTTACTAATAATTTTTGATGTATTATTTATGGTAGGAAATGTACTAAATATCTTAATGGAACATGATCTTTACTTAATATCCCAATGATTTTTGGCATAAAAGAAAACTCGATAATTTTGACCCAAACTATGTTTTGTTGGGTATTGCCACAAATATACCTGTGCGCCTTATGGGTCACATTTATCCATTTTTATTTAGACTAGCTTTATAATTGTGATATTGAGATATGAAGTGATGCCTGTATTGATGTTCCTCTACAGAATACAGGATGTGTTTGGATCATCAGAAGCAGACTGTGGGACGTGTGGCCGGTGACTGTAATGATGGACTTCTGCTCATGGACAGGTCATGTATATCATGTTTGTTGTTTGCTGCTAAATGTGTAGGTTAGCATCATTTTCTTTCTGGAGGGTCACCCCTTTAAAAAGCAAATGATGGGAACCTAAACGGGTGGGGTAGGGACGGCGGGGCAAAATTTTTATACAGCTAATTTTCTTTTTCATTAAATAAAGTAGCATAACCCCTGCTGGACATGGTGGTGGGGATCGGGGGGGACCCGAATCATCCCCGTCCCTTCACACACACACACACAGCATTCACCCGTATCGCGGAGATCTGGCTGGGATCGAACCAGCAACCTCTGAACCCGTGAGGCAGCGCTCTTACCTGTGAGCCACAGATCTCTTACTGAGACATGTGCAGGAACTTATATTTCACTTTTCACATCGATGATGTTACAATAAAACACACCGAGGTGGGGTTTGAACCCGTGCCTCCTGCGCAACCTTGGCCACAACTACATGTGTTTAGCCGCTTCACCACTGTGGCTTTCACACTGAGAGCTGGTGTTTTGGCCACTTTGTTCAATATCATGGCAACAATTTAACGTAAGCAAGTGGGATTTGAACCCACGTCTCCAGCGCCACCTCAGCATCAGAGAACGTGTGTTTAGCCGCTTGTGCCACTGTTGCTCTCACACTAGAGCTGGTGTTTTGGCCACTTTGTTTGATCCATTGGCAACAATTTAACGTAAACAAGTGGGATTTGAACCCATGTCTCTTGCGCAACCTCAGAATCAAAGACCGTGTGTTTAGCCGCTTGCGCCACTGTGGCTTTCACACTGAGAGCTGGTGTTTTGGCCACTTTGTTTGATCTAATGGCAACAATTTAACGAAAGCAATAGTGGGATTTGAACCCATGTCTCAGCACAACCTTAGCATTAAAGAATGTGTGTTTAGCCGCTTGCACCACAATAAACTTTGCAACCTGCTGGATTTGATCCAATACTTTCACACCTAAAAGCGGACGTTGATCTGCTCGACCGTAGAGATTGTGTTCAACTCAGCTTTAGCAAGGAATTATAATTATATTTCACTTTTATTATCTATTCATACTGAGATATTCTTGACGGAAATTCAGATGGATTTTAGTGTGAAAATGTTTCTTCATTTTGTCAAGCCAATCTTATATTCCAGCTTGTGACTGCGCCTCCTGTGGTGATTTGTGTGTGTTACAGCTGTTTGATCAGATGAGTTTAAATGCGCTACACTTCTCTAAGACGGTGAGAGCAGAAAAACATTTGAACTGCCAATTAGAACTGTTGACACTTTCTATGTTCAGTCCTGTCTTCTGCTCAAACAAATATATTTGCTAATAAATCATTAGAATTAATCAAGCTGTGCATTCTGTCACGATTTAAGCCAAAGATTTTAAATGTGTTTCTCCCTCCTGTGGTGATTAATGTGAATTACACCACAACAGATCAAGTGTAATGAACTTTAGTTAAATTAACTACACTTCTGCAAGAGGGTGACAAGAGGAGAATATACTCATAACATAAAAGAGTTTCGCTCTCCTCGATTTGTAATTCACTCAAATCACCACAGGAGGCGAAACTCTTTTAAAGGGATAGTTCACCCAAAAATGAAAATTCTGTCAGTAATTACTCACCCTCATGTTGTTCCAACCATGTAAGACCTTCGTTCATCTTCGGAACATAATTTAGTATATTTTTGATGAAATCTGAGAGCTGTCTCACTCCTCCATAGGCTTTCAGAGGGAATGAAACTTGATGGCCCAGAATAGTAAGTGAAAACGTCATTTAAGGAGTCCAAATGACTACAGTGGCTCTGTATTAAGTCTATCATGCGACGGAAATACTTTTTGAGCGGAAAAACAACAAAAATAACGACTTTATCACACTATTATTGTTGTTCAATTTGAGCCTCTGACGAGAGTTCGCGGGAGTGCCACGACACATACGCGAGAACTGAGATTACGGTGTTCTTCTTCTACTACTACTTGTTACTGGCTGCTCACTCTTTCGGAGTAGGGTTAATCTCAGTTCTCGCTCATGCGTCGTGGCACTCCCGCAAACTCTCGTCAGAGAATATAATATACTAAAATATACTAAATTATGTTCCGAAGATGAACGAAGGTCTTACATGGTTGGAACAACATGAGGGTGAGTAATTAGTGACAGAATTTTCATTTTTGGGTGAACTATCCCTTTAAGTTCATTAGACTCGATTTGTAATTCACTCAAATCACCACAGGAGGAGAAACTCTTTTATGTTATGAGTATATTCTCCTCTTCTCACCCTCTTGCAGAAGTGTAGTTCATTTAACTTAAGTTCATTACACTTGATCTGCTGTGGTGTAATTCACATAAATCACCACAGGAGGGAGAAACACATTTAAAATCTATGGCTTTAGTTTTTTCTAGTGTAATTCACAAATCGTGACAGAATGCACAGCTCGATTAACCTTAATGGTTTATTAGCAAATATATTTGTTTGAGCAGAAGACAGGACTGAACATAGAAAGTGTCAACAGTTCTAATTGGCAGTTCAAATGTTTTTCTGCTCTCACCGTCTTAGAGAAGTGTAGCGCATTTAAACTCATTAGAAATTCATCTGATCAAACAGCTGTAACACACATAAATCACCACAGGAGGCGCAGACTCAAGCTGGAATATAAGATTGGCTTGACAAAATGAAGAGACGTTTTCACACTAAAATCAATACGATTTTCCATCAAGAATATCTCAATATAAATAGATAATAAAAGTGAAATATAATTATAATTCCTTGCTAAAGCTGAGTTGAACACAATCTCTACGGTCGAGCAGATCAGTGTTCGCTTTTAGGTGTGAAAGTATTGGATCAAATCCAGCAGGTTGCAAAGTATCTTGTGGTACAAGCGGCTAAACACACGTTCTCTGATGCTGAGGTTGTGCTGGAGTTATGGGTTCAAATCCCACTATTGCTTACGTCAAATTGTTATTGATGCTGCAGCAAAACTTAACATCAAAAAACACCAAATTCAAAACCACATAAGCTCTGTGGCTCAGTGGATGATTGTTCATCTGTCATTCATGAAAGTCTGGGTTCAAACCCTACAAATGAAAGTTTTTTCATCATTTAAAGCAGAGCTCTCAATAAAACCTTGAGCAGAACATCAAACTCTCCTCAGACTCAGTGGCTCAGGAGTTAAAGCGTTGCGCTTTCATCTTGGAGACCTGGGTTCGAATCCCAATATTTCTGAAGTTAAATCGCTGTGGTGAAATCAGACAAAGTGGCCAAAACACCAGCTCTAGCGTGAAAGCAACAGTGGCGCAAGCGGCTAAACACACGTTCTCTGGCGCTGGAGACGTGGGTTCAAATCCCACTCTTGTTTACGTTAAATTGTTGCCATGATATTGAACAAAGTGGCCAAAACACCAGCTCTAGTGTGAAAGCCACAGTGGTGAAGCGGCTAAACACATGTAGTTGTGGCCAAGGTTGCGCAGGAGGCACGGGTTCAAACCCCACCTCGGTGTGTTTTATTGTAACATCATCGATGTGAAAAGTGAAATATAAGTTCCTGCACATGTCTCAGTAAGAGATCTGTGGCTCACAGGTAAGAGCGCTGCCTCACGGGTTCAGAGGTTGCTGGTTCAATCCCAGCCAGATCTCTGCGATACGGGTGAATGCTGTGTGTGTGAAGGGACGGGGATGATTCGGGTCCCCCCCGAACCCCACCACCATGTCCAGCAGGGGTTATGCTACTTTATTTAATGAAAAAGAAAATTAGCTGTATAAAATTTTGCCCCGCCGTCCCTACCCCACCCGTTTAGGTTCCCATCATTTGCTTTTTAAAGGGGTGACCCTCCAGAAAGAAAATGATGCTAACCTACACATTTAGCAGCAAACAACAAACATGATATACATGACCTGTCCATGAGCAGAAGTCCATCATTACAGTCACCGGCCACACGTCCCACAGTCTGCTTCTGATGATCCAAACACATCCTGTATTCTGTAGAGGAACATCAATACAGGCATCACTTCATATCTCAATATCACAATTAAAAAGCTAGTCTAAATAAAAATGGATAAATGTGACCCATAAAGCGCACAGGTATATTTGTGGCAATACCCAACAAAACATAGTTTGGGTCAAAATTATCGAGTTTTCTTTTATGCCAAAAATCATTGGGATATTAAGTAAAGATCATGTTCCATGAAGATAATTAGTACATTTCCTACCATAAATAATACATCAAAAATTATTAGTAAAACAACATAAAACATTTTGATTATTTTCGAATTTTTCAAATAGTTGAATATATCTCGGCCCAATATTGTCATGTCCTAATAAACCATGCATCAAGATAAAGCTTATTTATTCATCTTTCATCTAAATTTTTAAAATATTGACTCGTTTTGTGGTCCAGGGTCACAAATAAAAAAATGACATGTAGACATATTTAAATATTTTGCACACAACAACTCTACAAAAGCATGAAACAGCAGGAACAGCAGACATCTATTTCATCATACGAACATTAGAAGATGATTATTTGAACACTTATAAAGGTAAAGCAACAATTCACTGGTTCTTCTAAAGCTGTCAGTGAGTTTAGCAAGTAAACAAAGTCCGTGATCAAAAAATGATATCCTTTTAAATAAGCTTTTAGGTTAAAAACCTCATCGTGATTCTCTGGAAATCTGGCTTTAGTCCGTGTTTGTGTTTTAGTGTTCGCGTGGAAACGCATTAACAACAACACATTACATTTGACATAACATTGAATAAACACACACAGGCCTGCTATAATCAATCACAAAACACAATGACGTATCAATACTTCATTACTTATCTAAAATTAAACATAAAGCGCAAAGAATAAGGACTTAATAAGGATAATGCAAGAGACTGTACATGATACTTACAGGTGAGTCGCGTCACTCGATTCCTGCGTTTTATCGAAGCGTGTGTCGGTTTTATTTGTTGATGGCTGGGATATGTGCTGGTTATTGATATTAAAATACTGTCATAAAGCTGTCATCCTCAGGATATGTATTTAAACGGTTTACTATACGTGTTGTTGGCACAAAACAAACTTCATGTCGTCAAGCACCCGAAGCAGAAGCCGCTTGCGCCGCCTAGTGGAGCGGATGAAAAACAGCGCTTCCGTTTCTACCACACAAATCATATTCGAATTATTATGCCTGCAGTTTCAAAGATGTTTCAAATTTGGTCACTGGCTATATTTTATAAAGGTCATACATACTTTAACATACTCATACTTAAGCAAAAGTCCCTATTTCTTGTATTAAAAGCGCATACGCCAAATGACCAACGACTTCCTCTTGTGGTCAACAAGTGTATCAACGTCAAACGAGTCGACAAACAAGATGGCCGTCGAAGGTGAGAGTTAGATTTAAATGTAATACATTTCACAACAAATGTCTCGGTTTATCAGAACAGCAGAGAAACATGGAGGATCTGTGAGTTTCAGTGAATGAACCAGATCAGCCTCAACTGAAGAGGAAAACTTGTGTTGTGTTGAGCTCAAAAGCACACGCTCAGAGGTAAACACACAAAATACAGCACAAAAGATCTTCCAAAACACTTTTAGTTGGGTAAAAGTAGTTGTGAGTTTGTTTATGTAAATGGATGGGCATAGAACTGACTGTTAAATGACATATATGACTATATTATCATGACATGATGCTAATGTGTTGAGGTGGCTCTTGGAGATCCTCTTGTTGCTGATGATCATAGCAGATTGAGGAGATCAGAAGATTCACCGCCTCCTGGAGGAGCATCTGATGCTGAGCGCTTCCCAATCCACGGCTCTTTCTGAAGCTGATCTGGCATATGATGGAGGAGGGCGGCAGTGAGCAGGAGTATATTCACCTCTCAGATGTTTGTTTGGGGGAACGGGCTGGAAAGTCAGCCTAACTGATCTACACAGAAATACAAAGACAAATGTCACTTTTTTACACAGGTTAACCTCTTAACCTCTGCACAGTATATCATCAAGTATATACTTTAAATTTTAAATGTCTGTGGAGGAGCTCTGACCATGTGGTACCATTTGAAAGCTTAAGTAACTTTACACTAAATTTCTCTGGTACCATTTCCGACCTGGATTTGGACGACCCAAATTGAAAAGCTTCCTAAACCCACATACAGTCGTCTCTAAATACACAATGTTGGCGTCATTTTACAGGAAACCATTTGAAGTTACATAAAACACTGCTAAAAGTGATATAAACATATAAGTATATGTTGTCTGAGCTGTAATAACCCCCCCCCCCCCCCACACACACACACACACAAAAAAAGAGGCGCTTTTTGATTTTCTTTTGGTTATAAATTCATTTTTGAAAGTGTGTAACTCAGACTGCAGACAGTTTTGGCCGTTTCCACTAGATTTTAAAAAATATTTTTGTCTGGATCATGTATGCAAGATTTATTCAAATGAATCTGAATGGAGGAATATGAGTTTTTCCGAAATTATGTAATCACCAAAATTGTGTATTTAGACCACTGTATGTGTTTATGGGAAGCTTTTCAATTTGGGTAGGGCAAATCCAGGCGGAAATCCCAAAAATGGTCCCAGAGCATATGGCAGGTCAGAGGGATTGATCACTCTTTGTGCATTTATTGGTTATTTGATTGAATAAATATATTTGTATGAAGCCTGTATCAAAATGTTATATGTACAAACTAATCACTGCTATAACAACTAAACTGATGAATATTACAGGCACAGGAGTGAGATCTGATCAGTGTGTCCCCCTTGTGGACATTAAGTGTGTCTGCATTTACATTTAAAAATAACACCGAAAGTGCACATGAAGTGCTTTATTTGGCCCTGTCCCAAATGGCACCGATCCTGATGAGCCACTTTCCTGAGTTTAGCTCCAACCTGATCAAAAACACCTGAAGCATCAAATCAAGGATTACTAGAACCTTCAGGCAGGTGTGATGGACTCTGGATCTAAATGAAATAAAAACTTGTTGAATAAGCAAATAATGTTTTATACATTTGTTTCAATATCTCATGACATTAATAAAACCACATCCAAAACAGCCTTCACACACACTTGAACAGATTCAGAGCTTGTTCAAATGTTGCAGTAATTAATGCTGTAGCTAGACATAAAATCTAATGATCCTTAAATCAAACTGCTGGAGGAGAATTGTTTGTCTTTACATTTGAAAGTCTAGGTTCAAATCCCCCAATTTGCATAATTTTCATTACATAAAACAAAGCTCTCAATAAAACCTGATCCAAAACAACCACAGACTCTGTGTTTTAATCTTGAGATGCATGGGCTCAAATATCACGTGTTCTGTACAGTCTTTCATTATTTAAAACAAAGCTCTCAATAAAACACCAAACACACCACAGATTCAGTGGCTCAGGAGTTAATGCGTTACCCTTTTGTCTTGGAGTCATGGGTTCGAATCCCACTATTGCTTACGTTAAATTGTTGCCATGATATCAAACAAAGTGGCCAAAACACCAGCTCTAGTGTGAAGCCACAGTGGCACAAGCGGCTAAACACACGTTCTTTAATGCTGAGGTTGTGCTGGAGTCATGGGTTCAAATCCCACTATTGCTTTCGTTAAATTGTTATTGATGCTCCAGCAAAACTTAACATAAAAAAAACCCAAAGTCAAAACCACTCAAGCTCTGTGGCTCAGTGGATGATCGTTCATCTGTCATTCATGAAAGTCTGGGTTCAAACCCCACAAATGTAAGTGTTTTTCATTATTTAAAGCAGAGCTCTCAATAAAAGCTTGAGCAGAACATCAAACTCTCCTCAGACTCAGTGGCTCAGGAGGTAAAGCGTTGCGCTTTCATCTTGGAGACCTGGGTTCGAATCCCAATATTTCTTAAGTTAAATCGCTGTCGAGAAATCAGACAAAGTGGCCCAAACGGCAGCTCTCAGTGTGAAAGCCACGATGGCACTAGTGGCTAAACACACGTTGGTTGCGGACAAGGCTGCGCTAGAGGCATGGGTTCAAACCCCACCTCGGTGTGTGTGGGGATCACACCAAAGACAGAAAGCTGTGGCAACAGCAAAAGTACCTGGGGCGGTACACAGAATAAGAGGCGATTGGTGAAGGAAACCGGACACTCAGTATGAGACGGGGACTCTGGGGCGGTAAAACAGATCGGCTACAGCCGAGATAAACACGGACCAGAAGCAAAACAGACACGGACTAACACACATACCTGGGGCGGTGAAACAACCACAGTGTGAGAGATGAAGGCCGGATCGAGAGGTGGGCGTGTGCCAGGAGGAAAGAGAGGCGGGCCTGAGAAAGGAAGGAAGGAAGAGAGGGAGGACAGTAAAGAGGGGAAATATTTTTTTTGTTAATTTTTTTTCTTTTTTTAATAATAAAAAAAAAAGTACAATATAAAAAAAACACAAAAAAACCCCCCAAAAACACGCACACACAAAATTTCTGTAGCAGGGCTGGGGTTTGAACCCAGGTCTCCTGCGTCAGGCTTGATTCTTACACCACCAGCTCTGCCCACTGGACCACTGCCGTCTCACAGTGAGAGAGGTTATTTTGTTGCATTTAAGGTAAACCCATAGGCACACATTTAAAAAAAAAAAAAAAATCATCTTAAATCCTATTATTTAACATTAAACAAAAAATTTTTCAATAAAATTAGTTTTTAAAAGTGTCTAAAAATCTGATTTTAAAAGCATCTTAAAACAAATTAAAATATTAAAAATTAAAATATGTTGAAAATATTTTAAAAAGTAAATAAATGTATTTTAAAATGAAATGAACTGACACAATGATATACACCAGTAGAGCTGGATAAACTGGTGGTTCATTAATCGTACAAACTACAATGTTATTAATTCAATTCTTTGCAATACAGCAGTGTATATTAGGGCTGAGTATTGACACAAATTTCACAATTCGATTCGATTTTGATTCGTAGGGCTGCGCAATATTGAAGAAAAATGCGATATGCAATACCTTGTTAAATAATGCAATATTCGATATTGCTTTTAGTGTGTAAAATTTGTTTAAATTATATATTTTTTTAAAATTAGTGCTGGGCAATCGATTAATCTTGTGAATTCACATAAGTAACAGTCGCGTGCTCAGTCTATTCTCTACTATATGCGTCGACCTAAAATGTACACTTTCACAAAGTTGAAGTAGCCTATTAAAATCATTCAGATATTGTGTGCCGTTGCGATACGCATATCGCGATATATACATTTGTGATATTTCGATGAATTGTGCAGCCCTACCGATTATTTTCAGGTACAATACATGGCAAATTTTCTCAAGGAAACCAAATCTCTGAACTAATGCTGTAAACCAGTGGTTCTCAAAGTGTGGCACGAGTACTCAGAGGAATCACTAAATAAATTAATGTTAAAACGCATACATTTTAATTTGATCTTTATTTGAGTAAAGTTTTTGTTTTACATTTAAGTATAGTCCAGTTTTAATTTAACTTTACAACACATTTTAATTTGATTATTTTATTTACCTGTATGTAAGCACAGTGCAGTGTTTTTACAGTGTATTTACAATGTTAAAGTGGCTGATAACAATAAATATTCTTATTAGGAATAAACTGCCTAGTTTTTGAACTGTGCAGAGCTGCAGCTGAATAGTTAGACCTACTACGCTACTGTATTTTAATGTTGGTCATTATGGTGGTACCCGGAGAGCCAAATATTTTCTGAGGTGGTACTTGGTATAAAAAGTTTGAGAACCACTGCTGTAAACTATGTCAGTTGTAGCCTACTATAATATTGAAGGTAAAAATTAACTAATTTGTATGCAAACACTTAAATTACACTCAATGATAATTTTATATAATAATAAAGTTATAATATTAACTTTACAATTACATAAATCATATTTCTACTCCAATTCGTTTTTAAAATTATAAAAACATGCCAGATTTATTCATACATACATACATTAAATATTGAAGAACATTAAAAATGATAATGAATAGCCTATGTAATATGGTGCATATATCAAGTAAAATTATTTTTTCTCTCTGACTAACGAGTTTATGGACACTGGATGCAGTGGCGTAGGCAGAAAGTTGATGATGGCTGGGCCGGAATAATTCGCATTACCTTCATTTGGAAGAAAAATCAGACTGAAACAGCAAAATAGTAGCCTGGATGCCAGCCGAATTTAGCCCCGCCCACAATTTTTTTTGCTCGGGCAATTCGGTCTGGACTCGCTCCATAGAGGAGTAATTATGCCTGAACAGAAACTGTTCGGACCAATGAAATTGTCAGGGCGGGCTTTAGACGATGATGGACAGATGATCAACAGTAACGTAATCATCCACGTCATCGAAGGCGCTTGGGTTGAATTTGCTCTAATCCTAAACGGAGAACTTGTTCGTATATGCATTCACCTTCACTATTTCTCTCAGAAACGATGATCGTGTTGGTAAGTACTCTGTGTATCCTTAAATTATTTTATTACTGGCAAAGATCGTTTACACTCATTTTTTTCTTGTAACGTTACTTAATCCAGCGTGCGTGCAGACAGGGTTTCCAAGTGTTTTTGCAATGTCGCGCACAATTGCTACTCAAAACTATAGCCCAAAACAATAACTTTCCGGGGGGTTCTCCGGAAAAAAATGGCGTTTGGTTGGCAAAATATGTTATTTTGGCAAGGTTGCCTGCTAAAATTCGCATTCCTGGGTTTATATAATCACATAATTGGGGTCGCTTCAACCCGCGGACATGGAGAAAAACACGGACTTGGCAACACAGTGCAGTTGAGTTCTGTTGACATTTGACAACTAACGTTACGCGTCGCTCCGTTGCTCTGATTGGTTGTGGGTCTATCCAATTGAGGTCTTTCCTGGCTCGGTTGAAACACGCCCCATAATCAAAGCTCAATGGAGCGGTACCAGACTCATATTCTGACTAGAATTGAGTATGGCCACGCCAGGCTAGCAAAATAGCTCAAAGTATTCCGCATATGTTGGACCTTTTATTGTCTATTGTCTTGTAATATAGTCAGCTTCTACATGTTGACGCCTTCTCAAGCCCCGTACGAGCTGTGTGTGTGATGTTTGAGCGCGACGCGCTGCTAGTACAGTTTCGGATGCTCATTTGTTTATTTCTAGCCTGGCTCCGCCCTCCTACGTACTTCCGCTCAATGTTCATGTTCCTTCACAGGGCTGGACATTAAGCCGGTTCACATGCTTGTCCTTCGGACAAGTAAATCTGTCATTCAATTGTACGAGTAAACGAGTTGTTTTTTCGTAAAAATAATCTATTCTGAAGCAATATTCTCACCAGTGTTCAATCAGCTTTGACATATTTAGTTATGCATATTTGTGATATTTTTACAGTTTTATAAAGGGCATTTTTCCATAATTGTATTAAATATAGGATATGCTTCAGCTCTCATTTTATATTTTTAAATTTGATCTATAATTTAAATTAGAATAAGGCACTATAGAGCAGTTACCAATCAAATTAAATAATTTACACTGAAAAATTACAACTGCATGAAATAATTTTATGAGATTATTTTAAATATTTTTGAATATACAAATAAAAAATGTTGGAAAGATGAAACTAAACCACCAGTAGGTGGCGGCAGGTGACCGTGTTAATGAGCGAGTCATTGAGTCAATTCGCTCAAACGGCTGATTCATTCAAGAATTAGGCGGTCGTGTACGAATTTGTAATTGAATCTTTGATTCAACCGATTCATTCAAACGCTGAATCATTCAGTAACACGCACTGTTGCTGTGAGATGCGTTACGGTTCTGCTGTGATATTTGTTTGGAACTATTTTCGCTGGTGAAATAGAACAAAAACAGTCCATATTGCTTCTAAAATGTAAGTGACTTAATGTTAATGAATTGTTTATGGAACTTGCGAATGAAATCAGTGTCATTTTCAGCCGTGATGGTATTCAGGAAAACAACACTCTTGTTAGTGTGATGTTGCTTAACTGTATCATATGTTATGAATATAAAAACTACACAATTTTAACCGTGTATGTTAACTGAGTTTCTGTGTGTGAGCGGCGCTCATTTGTTTTCGGTTTTCTCCTCGAGAGGCGGCGCGAGCCTCAACAGCTCAACCTTGTCAGTTTGTTTTATATTATTATCCACTATCGATCTCCACTTACACTGAATCAGAATCATTATTGTACTTTGGTGATTCCCTAGTTATATTTTGTTTTGACATTTTACTCAGGATACTTGTCCGTCAGGCAAGTAAAATTATTTTTCACTTGCCCCTTCAAAAAATCCACTTGTCCCAGACAAACGGACAAGCGTTAATGTCGAGCCCTGCTTCAGTTCTCCGTCTGGGACGGCGGTATAGTCTTAGGTTTTCTCTGAACACATTTTTACCGGAGAGTGATGACGTTGATGTCGTGCGTTAGTTTGAGTTGTAGTTCAGTAATGGCGGCGGAGAAAAGATGAGAGGTCGTAATGTATTGTCATCATTTACAGCGGCTAGTCAGTGATTTTATTGCCGTCCGTCTCCCACCACCCGCGTTAAAATCCCCGGCCGAATGACCGACTGCTTTAGACAAACACCAGGTCGTGTGGTCATTTAACTGCTGTCCGAATCCACAGCTCTGAGTTTTCAAGAATATATCACTTCAAAATTCACTGTTTATATCCTTTTTGGCCCCTGCAGAGCACCGTACAGCTGCGCTTCGCTGTCATTCGGATGCATTTCTAGACTTTTATTTCTTTAAATGCTGGCGAGTGTTTTCAAGAGCAATATATTTCATCACCGCTCGAAAAATAAAAGGAAGAAAAGCACGTAAACATTTGAATTGGGCCGTTATTTACAGCAGCATTTATTCTTATCATACCAAGCATATGATATTTTATTTACAGTATGTTACGGAGCACGTGAGCAGCCGTTCCCGAACACAAAACTCTCCCCTGTGAATAAATCACCATCCGAATGCACGAGGTTTTATCTCTGAGGTGCACAATCTGCAGTTATTAATACGAACTTCCATGTGAGAAACAGAGGCGAACGGCGCACGACATACGTCACGACCAAACGTTAGCGATAGTTTTAAACTTCAACAGAGTTCCCGCCTTCAAGGAAATAAACCCTTGTCAATGGAGAGACTCTCTGAACAAATTAACTGTATCAGAGTCTGGCAGGGCCAGGCTAGTTTATTTCGCGCTGTAACTGATATTAAAGCGGATGAGTTCACGTGAGATGGGCGGTGCGCGCTCACGCTTCTTTTGAGCTGCGCAGGAGCGCCAAAATGCTATTTATGTTTTTGAATTTCGTAATAAAATGGACGTAATTTGAAATCTGAGACTTTGTTCATATCAATAGTAAAAAAGCACAAAGATTATTGTGATTTATTGGATGGGAGGCGCGCTATAATGTTTATTTCATTAAACAAATGAAAACAGGATGACTAATCGATTCTTGGGATTTAAGAATCGATATCGTTTCATAAAAATGAGAATCGATTAAAATCGAGAAATCTATATTTTTTTACCCAGCCGTAATAATAATCTTTATTAATTTTGCAGACGCTTTTGTCCAACGTGACTTACAAATGAAGAATACAGCAAGCGATTCGTTGTGAAGAGACAAATATAAACACAAAAGTGCTCAAAATGCATTGCTTAGAGTAGCATAAACTAGAATAGGGAGGGATGAAAGGAACGTGAAAGCATAGATTTTGTTTTGTTTATGATGATGATATTTAAAGCTAACTTTTATTCTGTTCAATATTTACAAAAATTATATAATGAGAATGTAAAACATGAATCCATTTTCCAAACTGTGTTTTTGTCATCATTATGGTATACTTATAATAAGTGTTTACATTGGGACTATTTCAGGCCGGTCTGGTAGGAACCGCCGCGGAGGAGCACAGTCCCTGCGAGACTCGACATAAACATAAACAGAGAGAAGTAGCTCCGGCTGCAATGTTCATCCGCAAGACGCAGTTCTGTTTATTAACGGCGAGAGCGCAGTTATGGACTGCAGCTTTAACAAAACAAATGTTTGTTGTTCCAGTATATAATTAGAAATATTTGTCCATTTAGAGTTAAATGAGATTTTCCTTCACAATAAGCAACAGTAAACAAAGACAAATGGATTGATATATGATGATGTACATCGGCTGGTCAAACGGTGCATTGTGGGATAGAATGAGTGCACTCAATAACGTCCACTATGGTGTCGAACTCCACTACAAATGGCCCCTCAAATTGTGCCTTATTGATTTTCGGTTTCAGCCCATGCAAACAAAGCATGTGATAACCCTTTATAGAAGATGCAAATGCATTCAAACATGCTTAGCTGTCAAACAACAACACCTTTGGTTAGAGATCCCATGTACTAGTTATCCGTTTGTACTAGTTATTTTAAAAGAGAAATGCATTGTGGATACTTACAGGTGAGTCGCGCGGCTTCCGGTTTCCTGTAGCGTTACTTTATCGTAGCGTGTGCCGGTTTTGTTTGTTTATGAGCTGTTGAGTAACATTAGAGCCTGTCGCTGAGCTGTCATCTGCACTTAAAACAGTCCCTACACGCGTTAGTTGTGAAACAGGGAAAGAGTCGTCGTGTTGTCAAGCGTCTGAAGGTGTGTCAGACTGAACGTGAAAGCCGCGTGCGCCCCCTAGTGTAGCGGACGGAGAACTGCACTTCAGTTTCTACATCCACATTGCCAATATACTTTTGGGTAAAAGTTTGGTCACTGACCTAATTCCAAAACATCTAGCCTAATTTAACACTTGCATACTCAGGCAAAACACCGTATTTTTTTATGAATAATAACATTAAAAACTAATGATTTTTGTGAATTTTTAAAAGAGATCTTAAAAGAGTTTCTCCCTCCTGTGGTGATTTGAGTGAATTACAAAATCAAGTCTAATGAACTTAACAGAGTTTCTCCCTCCTGTGGTGATTTGAGTGAATTACAAATCTAGTCTAATGAATTTAAAAGAGTTTTGTCTCCTGTGGTGATTTGAGGGAATTACAAATCTAGTCTAATGAACTTAAAAGAGTTTTGTCTCCTGTGGTGATTTGAGTGAATTACAAATCTAGTCTAATGAACTTAAAAGAGTTTCTCCCTCCTGTGGTGATTTGAGTGAATTACAAATCTAGTATAATGAACTTAAA
The DNA here is from genome assembly GCF_949357685.1 of Gobio gobio. NCBI lineage: Eukaryota > Metazoa > Chordata > Actinopteri > Cypriniformes > Gobionidae > Gobio > Gobio gobio. Next base: position 2,075,472 of record NC_137101.1, on the reverse strand, counting down.
AGAGTTTCTCCCTCCTGTGGTGATTTGAGTGAATTACAAATCGAGTCTAATGAATTTAAAAGAGTTTCTCCCCCTGTGGTGATTTGAATGAATTACAAATCTAGTCTAATGAGTTTAAAAGAGTTTCTCCCTCCTGTGATGATTTGAGTGAATTACAAATCTAGTCTAATGAGTTTAAAAGAGTTTCTCCCTCCTGTGGTGATTTGAGTGAATTACAAATCTAGTATAATGAACTTAAAAGAGTTTCTCCCTCCTGTGGTGATTTGAGTGAATTACAAATCGAGTCTAATGAATTTAAAAGAGTTTCTCCCTCCTGTGGTGATTTGAGTGAATTACAAATCGAGTCTAATGAATTTAAAAGAGTTTCTCCCCCTGTGGTGATTTGAATGAATTACAAATCTAGTCTAATGAGTTTAAAAGAGTTTCTCCCTCCTGTGATGATTTGAGTGAATTACAAATCTAGTCTAATGAGTTTAAAAGAGTTTCTCCCTCCTGTGATGATTTGAATGAATTACAAATCTAGTCTAATGAGTTTAAAAGAGTTTCTCCCTCCTGTGGTGATTTGAGTGAATTACAAATCTAGTATAATGAACTTAAAAGAGTTTCTCCCTCCTGTGGTGATTTGAGTGAATTACAAATCGAGTCTAATGAATTTAAAAGAGTTTCTCCCTCCTGTGGTGATTTGAGTGAATTACAAATCGAGTCTAATGAATTTAAAAGAGTTTCTCCCCCTGTGGTGATTTGAATGAATTACAAATCTAGTCTAATGAGTTTAAAAGAGTTTCTCCCTCCTGTGATGATTTGAGTGAATTACAAATCTAGTCTAATGAGCTTAAAAGAGTTTCTCCCTCCTGTGGTGATTTGAGTGAATTACAAATCTAGTCTAATGAGCTTAAAAGAGTTTCACCTCCTGTGGTGATTTGAGTGAATTACAAATCTAGTCTAATGACCTTAAAAGAGTTTTGCCTCCTGTGGAGATTTTGTGAATGACACGAGTCTGATCAGCTGAAATGCGCTACTCTTCTCTAAGAGGGTGAGAGCACAAAAACACATGAATAATAACAATGAAACTAATGATTTTTGCGAATTTTTAAAAGAGATCTTAAAAGAGTTTCACCCCCTGTGGTGATTTGAGTGAATTACAAATCAAGTCTAATGAACTTAAAAGAGTTTCTCCCTCCTGTGGTGATTTGAGTGAATTACAAATCCAGTCTAATGAACTTAAAAGAGTTTCTCCCTCCTGTGGTGATTTGAGTGAATTACAAATCTAGTCTAATGAGCTTAAAAGAGTTTCTCCCTCCTGTGGTGATTTGAGTGAATTACAAATCTAGTCTAATGAACTTAAAATAGTTTCTCCTCCTGTGGTGATTGAAGTGAATTACAAATCTAGTCTAATGAACTTAAAAGAGTTTCTCCCTCCTGTGGTGATTTGAGTGAATTACAAATCAAGTCTAATGAACTTAAAAGAGTTTTGCCTCCTGTGATGATTTGAGTGAATTACAAATCTAGTCTAAATAACTTAAAAAAGTTTCTCCCTCCTGTGGTGATTTGAGTGAATTACACATCGAGTCTAATGACCTTAAAAGAGTTTCACCTCCGGTGGAGATTTTGTGAATGACACGAGTCTGATCAGCTGAAATGCGCTACTCTTCTCTAAGAGGGTGAGAGCACAAAAACACATGAATAATAACAATGAAACTAATGATTTTTGCGAATTTTTAAAAGAGATCTTAAAAGAGTTTCACCTCCTGTGGTGATTTGAGTGAATTACAAATCAAGTCTAATAAACTTAAAAGAGTTTCTCCCTCCTGTGGTGATTTGAGTGAATTACAAATCTAGTCTAATGAACTTAAAAGAGTTTCACCCTCCTGTGGTGATTTGAGTGAATTACAAATCAAGTCTAATGAACTTAAAAGAGTTTGTTCCTCCTGTGGTGATTTGAGTGAATTACAAATCTAGTCTAATTAACTTAAAAGAGTTTCTCCCTCCTGTGGTGATTTGAGTGAATTACAAATCAAGTCTAATGAACTTAAAAGAGTTTCTCCCTCCTGTGGTGATTTGAGTGAATTACAAATCTAGTCTAATGAACTTAAAAGAGTTTCACCCTCCTGTGGTGATTTGAGTGAATTACAAATCAAGTCTAATGAACTTAAAAGAGTTTCTCCCTCCTGTGGTGATTTGAGTGAATTACAAATCAAGTCTAATGAACTTAAAAGAGTTTCTCCCTCCTGTGGTGATTTGAGTGAATTACAAATCTAGTCTAATGAACTTAAAAGAGTTTCACCCTCCTGTAGTGATATGAGTGAATTACAAATCAAGTCTAATTAACTTAAAAGAGTTTCTCCCTCCTGTGGTGATTTGAGTGAATTACAAATCAAGTCTAATAAACTTAAAAGAGTTTCTCCCTCCTGTGGTGATTTGAGTGAATTACAAATCAAGTCTAATGAACTTAAAAGAGTTTGTTCCTCCTGTGGTGATTTGAGTGAATTACAAATCAAGTATAATGAACTTAAAAGAGTTTCTCCCTCCTGTGGTGATTTGAGTGAATTACAAATCAAGTCTAATGAACTTAAAAGAGTTTGTTCCTCCTGTGGTGATTTGAGTGAATTACAAATCTAGTCTAATGAACTTAAAAGTTTCACCCTCCTGTAGTGATTTGAGTGAATTACAAATCAAGTCTAATGAACTTAAAAGAGTTTCTCCCTCCTGTGGTGATTTGAGTGAATTACAAATCAAGTCCAATGAACTTAAAAGAGTTTGTTCCTCCTGTGGTGATTTGAGTGAATTACAAATCTAGTCTAATGAACTTAAAAGATTTTCACCCTCCTGTGGTGATTTGAGTGAATTACAAATCTAGTCTAATTAACTTAAAAGAGTTTTTCCCTCCTGTGGGGATTTGAGTGAATTACAAATCAAGTCTAATAAACTTAAAAGAGTTTCTCCCTCCTGTGGTGATTGAGTGAATTACAAATCAAGTCTAATAAACTTAAAAGAGTTTCGCCTCCTGTGGAGATTTTGTGAATGACACGAGTCTGATGAGCTGAAATGCGCTACTCTTCTCTAAGAGGGTGAGAGCACAAAAACACATGAATAATAACAATGAAACGAATGATTTTTGCCAATTTTTAAAAGAGATCTTAAAAGAGTTTCACTTCCTGTGGTGATTTGAGTGAATTACAAATCAAGTCTAATGAACTTAAAAGAGTTTCTCCTCCTGTGGTGAATTACAAATCTAGTCTAATGAACTTAAAAGAGTTTCTCCCTCCTGTGGTGATTTGAGTGAATTACAAATCGAGTCTAATGAACTTAAAAGAGTTTCTCCCCCCTGTGGTGATTTGAATGAATTACAAATCTAGTCTAATGAGCTTAAAAGAGTTTCTCCCTCCTGTGGTGATTTGAGTGAATTACAAATAGAGTCTAATGAACTTAAAAGAGTTTCTCCCTCCTGTGGTGATTTGAGTGAATTACAAATCTAGTCTAATGAACTTAAAAGAGTTTTGCCTCCTGTGGAGATTTTGTGAATGACACGAGTCTGATGAGCTGAAATGCGCTACTCTTCTCTAAGAGGGTGAGAGCACAAAAACACATGAATAATAACAATGAAACTAATGATTTTTGCCAATTTTTAAAAGAGATCTTAAAAGAGTTTCACTTCCTGTGGTGATTTGAGTGAATTACAAATCAAGTCTAATGAACTTAAAAGAGTTTCTCCTCCTGTGGTGAATTACAAATCTAGTCTAATGAACTTAAAAGAGTTTCTCCCTCCTGTGGTGATTTGAGTGAATTACAAATCAAGTCTAATGAACTTAACAGAGTTTCGCCTCCTGTGGTGATTTGAGTGAATTACAAATCAAGTCTAATGAACTTAAAAGAGTTTCTCCCTCCTGTGGTGATTTGAGTGAATTACAAATCTAGTCTAATGAACTTAAAAGTTTCACCCTCCTGTAGTGATTTGAGTGAATTACAAATCAAGTCTAATGAACTTAAAAGAGTTTCTCCCTCCTGTGGTGATTTGAGTGAATTACAAATCAAGTCCAATGAACTTAAAAGAGTTTGTTCCTCCTGTGGTGATTTGAGTGAATTACAAATCTAGTCTAATGAACTTAAAAGATTTTCACCCTCCTGTGGTGATTTGAGTGAATTACAAATCTAGTCTAATTAACTTAAAAGAGTTTTTCCCTCCTGTGGTGATTTGAGTGAATTACAAATCAAGTCTAATAAACTTAAAAGAGTTTCTCCCTCCTGTGGTGATTGAGTGAATTACAAATCAAGTCTAATAAACTTAAAAGAGTTTCGCCTCCTGTGGAGATTTTGTGAATGACACGAGTCTGATGAGCTGAAATGCGCTACTCTTCTCTAAGAGGGTGAGAGCACAAAAACACATGAATAATAACAATGAAACGAATGATTTTTGCCAATTTTTAAAAGAGATCTTAAAAGAGTTTCACTTCCTGTGGTGATTTGAGTGAATTACAACTCAAGTCTAATGAACTTAAAAGAGTTTCTCCTCCTGTGGTGAATTACAAATCTAGTCTAATGAACTTAAAAGAGTTTCTCCCTCCTGTGGTGATTTGAGTGAATTACAAATCGAGTCTAATGAACTTAAAAGAGTTTCTCCCCCCTGTGGTGATTTGAATGAATTACAAATCTAGTCTAATGAGCTTAAAAGAGTTTCTCCCTCCTGTGGTGATTTGAGTGAATTACAAATAGAGTCTAATGAACTTAAAAGAGTTTCTCCCTCCTGTGGTGATTTGAGTGAATTACAAATCTAGTCTAATGAACTTAAAAGAGTTTTGCCTCCTGTGGAGATTTTGTGAATGACACGAGTCTGATGAGCTGAAATGCGCTACTCTTCTCTAAGAGGGTGAGAGCACAAAAACACATGAATAATAACAATGAAACTAATGATTTTTGCCAATTTTTAAAAGAGATCTTAAAAGAGTTTCACTTCCTGTGGTGATTTGAGTGAATTACAAATCAAGTCTAATGAACTTAAAAGAGTTTCTCCTCCTGTGGTGAATTACAAATCTAGTCTAATGAACTTAAAAGAGTTTCTCCCTCCTGTGGTGATTTGAGTGAATTACAAATCAAGTCTAATGAACTTAACAGAGTTTCGCCTCCTGTGGTGATTTGAGTGAATTACAAATCTAGTCTAATGAACTTAAAAGAGTTTCTCCCTCCTGTGGTGATTTGAGTGAATTACAAATCAAGTCTAATGAACTTAACAGAGTTTCGCCTCCTGTGGTGATTTGAGTGAATTACAAATCAAGTCTAATGAACTTAAAAGAGTTTCTCCCTCCTGTGGTGATTTGAGTGAATTACAAATCAAGTCTAATGAACTTAACAGAGTTTCGCCTCCTGTGGTGATTTGAGTGAATTACAAATCAAGTCTAATGAACTTAACAGAGTTTCGCCTCCTGTGGTGATTTGAGTGAATTACAAATCTAGTCTAATGAACTTAACAGAGTTTCGCCTCCTGTGGTGATTTGAGTGAATTACAAATCAAGTCTAATGAACTTAACAGAGTTTCGCCTCCTGTGGTGATTTGAGTGAATTACAAATCGAGTCTAATGAACTTAAAAGAGTTCAGAAACACTGTGTTTATTTGTGCGTTTATTATGTCGTCGTCTGAGACAGCAGAGAGTAGCTAGCGCTCTGTACCGAAGTTTTTCCGTTTATGGCTACTGTAGAAACATGGCGCACAAAATGGCGGCTTCACTGTAAGAGGACCCTGCGGTGTGTGTAGATAGAAAACGGCTCATTCTAAGCTAATAAAAACATAACGGTTCATTATGTAAGGTCTTTATACACCACTGAAAAGTGATGTATATTATATTGCACTTCTGTCAATAGATCCTCATAAAACACTACACACTGCATCTTTAAGTGTTCTGAATGTCATAGTATCAAATAATAACCGAAAGTTAAAGCAAATGTCATTGAGTATAAGTGAAGTACTAGCTAAACATCTGACAATTGACTGAGCACTGTATATTATATATCATCAGGTAAAATATCTTGCATCTCTCACAAGAAACTGATGTCCAATTTGTGAGTCTTTATTAAAGAATCATTTCAAACGATTCACGAATCAGTGGACTAATGTACAAATTCATACTGTAACGCCCGTGAGTTTGACCATCATGTGTTTATTTGAGTCTAAAAACAGTAGTACATCACTGAATGCATCATGATTTGAACTTGATTTACATGCTAAAGTGACTTGAAATTTGCACAAATCAGATGTTATTGTTAAGTTTGTAAACAGGCTTCTTATTAAAGTCATTGCAAAATATATCCAATGGAAACTCATTCAGTAGAAAACAGTCCTAGAAAAAAAATTAAATTTTTAAAAAGAAACCGAGCAAGGCACATTTGATTGGCTAAAAGTCCCTGAGTGTGTAATTCATTTCCAATCAGAGTCAAAACACCAGAGGGGCGTCGGCCTCATTAGCATATCGATGGAACTTCGGTCCTTTCAGCTTCTCACTGAAACGACTAGGCCCCGCCTCTTTCCGCCACTCAGACGCTGGATAGATGTACCACATGACCACACCAGATGGGTTGATGGACACAACGAAATCTGTGCTGTCCTTCAGCTCAGGTAAGGGTTTCGCCGAAAACACATCGAACACCTGAGAGAGAGAGAGAGAGAGAGAGAGAGAGAGAGAGAGAGAGAGAGAGAGAGAGAGAGAGAGAGAGAGAGATGATCATGTGTCTGAGCTCAATCAGAGCCGGATGTATGTTTGTGAACGCTCACCTCATAGACTCCAGGTGTGTAGCTCAGCGCCTTCAGAGACGTCATGTAGCGAAAGGGCATATCGGACCTCCTGCTGAAGAACACCAGAGCGCTGGCTCCTTTAGAAAGAGGCCGCCAGTACACCTCAATCCCACTCTTCTCCTGAGAGAAACACACAAGCATCGCGTTCAAAACGTGTTCAAAATAAGACACTACAGGAAAAAAATAGCCGGATTTTCATGCACTGCTCAGTTTGGAGCTGTATTTTGCTTCTATAACTTCAGACTAGTGAAAAGAAAACACATTGAAGTGTCAAGAGAGTAAGAGTCATTTACTTCATTCCTGAATGAATCAATGTTTTGAGTGAATCAGTTGGGTGAACCAATGATTCAATGTCCCATTCATAAAGGGAGTCATTTACTTCACTCCTGAATGAATCAGTATTTTGAGCGAATCAATCGGGTGAACCAATGATTCAATGTCCCATTCATAAAGAGAGTCATTTACTTCACTCCTGAATGAATCAATGTTTTGAGCGAATTGGTTGGGAGAACCAATGATTCAATGGCCCATTCATAAAGAGTCATTTACTTCACTCCTGAATGAATCAATGTTTTGAGCGAATCAATCGGGAGAACCAATGATTCAATGGCCCATTCATTAAGAGAGTCATTAACTTAATTCCTGAATGAATCAGTGTTTTGAGAGAGAAAAAAAAAATCGGACGAACCAATGATTCAATATCCCATTCATAAAGAGTAATTTACCTCACTCCTGAATGAATCAATGTTTTGAGCGAATCAGTCGGGTGAACCAATGATTCAATGTCCCATTCATAAAGAGAGCCATTTACTTAATTCCTGAATGAATCAGTGTTTTGAACGAACCAACAACTCAATGTCCCATTCATAAAGAGAGTCATTTAGCTCATTCCTGAATTAATCAATGTTTTGAGCGAATCAGTCGGGTGAACCAATGATTCAATGGCCCATTCATAAAGAGAGTAATTTACTTCATTCCTGAATGAATCAGTGTTTTGAACGAACCAACAACTCAATGTCCCATTCATAAAGAGAGTCATTTAGCTCATTCCTGAATTAATCAATGTTTTGAGCGAATCAGTCGGGTGAACCAAGGATTCAATGGCCCATTCATAAAGAGAGTAATTTACTTCATTCCTGAATGAATCAGTGTTTTGAGCGAATCAATCGGGTGAACCAATGATTCAATGACCCATTCATAAAGAGAGCCATTTACTTCATTCCTGAATGAATCAGTGTTTTGAACGAACCAACAATTCAATGTCCCATTCATAAAGAGAGTCATCTAGTTAATTCCTGAATGAATCACTGTTGAGTGAATCAATCAGGTGAACCAATGATTCAATGTCCCATTCATAAAGAGAGTCATTTAGTTAATTCCTGAATGAATCAGTGTTTTATCAATCAGGTGAAACAACAATTCAATGGCCCATTCATTAAGAGAGTCATTAACTTAATTCCTGCATGAATCAGTGTTTTGAGCAAATCAATCGGGTGAACCAATGATTCAATATCCCATTCATAAAGAGAGTCATTTACTTCATTCCTGAATGAATCAGTGTTTTGAGCGAATCAGTCGGGTGAACCAATGATTCAATGGCCTATTCATAAAAAGAGTAATTTAGTTAATTCCTGAATGAATCAGTGTTTTGAGCAAATCAATCGGGTGAACCAATGATTCAATATCCCATTCATAAAAAGAGTCCTTTACTTCATTCCTGAATGAATCAGTGTTTTGAACAAACCAACGATTCAATTTACCATTCATAAAGGATAATAATTAGATAAATTGTAATCACTTGACATCCATTTGTTAATTTGTATTTGATTATTAATTATAATAAATGATATTATATGTTGTGTGTTATTCACCTTGAGCAGGCGTCTGCCCTGGATGCCCAAGGGGTCCTGATTGATGCCGATCACGACTTTATTCTGCAGGATGGTGCGAGCCTCGCTGCTGATCGTACGCAGATCGTTGGACATGAAGAGAGGCGCGGCCATGATCGCCCACAGCGCCATCTGAGCGCGCGATTGGTCCATGCTGAGGCCGAAGTCTCCAATGAGCAACTGAGGATGAGGATACAAATGAGTATAAATCACGAGCAAACACTCCTGAGGTTTTCAGTGGTGATGACGTCCTCACCATGTCGGGGTCGTTCCACCGGCCCGGTCCGGCCGCAGGCTGCAGGACGTCCTGATTTTTGAAGAACCAGTCCACGATGCCCAGCACGCTGTCCCATGAGTCCTGGATGTCAGCATAGTTACGCCACAGGTTACAGATCTGACCCAGCTGAGTGTAGTCCACCTGAGAAACAAACACATTAACAGTATAAGACATTCCATATGTACAGTCAAACCAAACATGATCCAGACGGCAGATATAATGTTTGACTAGTGTGTGTGCAGGACACTACAGTTCATTTATACAAGTTAGGAGAGCAAAATAAAGTAAACCGTGAGATATCACACCCAAGAATTCTTCATACAGTGACTACCAGTGAAACTGGGAGCAAAATGATTCAGACACTTTGACCTGAGTGTGTTTTCTTTTTTAATAGTGGCAGGCACCGAATGAGCGGAGGCTGCTATTGAAATCGTTAGATTTCTTATTATATTATTCCGCCATTGGAGTCTATGGCAGCCCATGAAATTTGGTACACTGATAGAGGACAGTACCAATAGTAACCACACCAAATTTGGAGTCTCTAACTCATTCCCTCTAGCACCACCACCTGTCCAAAGTTTCACTCATATTTGCTAATAACTTTTGAACCCTAAGTGCTAGAAACAAAGCTCATGACGATTCGATCACACCCTATGAAGCCATTTTCCGTCATTAAAAAAAATCCCGCCATTTTGAATTTTCCCAAGAAACTACTTTTGCGAACTCGTCCTAGACGGGTTCTCCGATTTGCTGGAAAATTTAACCAGATCATCTTCAGGCGGTGCCAACAAAAAGTGATGGAATTCAAGTTGATTTGTCAAATCGTTGTCGATAAACTTGCAAACAAATTGTATGTAGCGGTTGCGAAAATACACATAAGGTTGTATCTCCGCAACGCTTTATCGTATTCAAACCAAACTTGGTACATGTCATCACAAGCATGACCTGAATACGAAAAATGGCTATTTTGCTTATAACTTCTGAACCGTTTGTTCAAAAATAATAAAAGATCATGCCTAAAATTACACACATGTATGGGCTTACTGCGAGGACACATAAACAATGGTGTGATTGTGCCTCTTAGTGGCGCTATAATAGAACAAAACATGAAATTCCCATTGACTACAATGCATTTTTCAGCCTTTTTGCCTAAAATCATCTTAAAATGTGTTTAATTGCTCATTGCTGCAGTTGATCTGACACTCACAGACATTTTGGCATGTCTTGTCTTCTTTGCGCTTGGCCCCGGTAATGCTGCTTGCAGATATATTTGCTAATGTGACCTTTGACACCACAGACTGAAGTAAATGAAGCATTGCTTGGTCATTGGTTGAGCTGAATTGGTATTATCTAATTGTGTCGTTAAATTTAACAGCTGATTGTAAAACCTTTCTATCAAAGTTATCTGACATTATCAAGATGAGTTTGCTCTGACAGTTTAACTCTGAGTTATTGTCATATTTTATTATTACCATTTTCTAAACTATAGCGAATAAACTGTGATCATGTGAGAAATGTTGAAGGTATATGAATAAATTGTGGTTTGACTGTATATCCCACAATACCATGCTTCTGTTGTATAGAGGACGAAACCTGCAAAAACCATAAATAAATACACAAATAAATATTCTACATACATACACATTTATAATATATATATATATATATATATATATATATATATATATATATATATATATATATATATATATATATATATATATATATATATATAAAAATGTGCAAATACATAAATCCACATATTTCTGCCCAAATATATAAATAAACGTACAAATAAATACATAAACCCACATATTCCTGCATAAATAAATATATAAATAATTAAATGTGCGCAGAGATAAATAATTAAATAAATAAAATTAATGTTGGGGGAAATAATACAACTTTTAACTTTTTATTTCCCCCAACATTTGTTTTATTTATTTAATTATTTATCTCTGCGCACATTTAATTATTTATATATTTATTTATGCAGGAATATGTGGATTTATGTATTTATTTGAAAATTTATTTATATATTTATTAATGAAAGAATATGTGGATTTATGTATTTATTTGCACATTTATTTATATATTTATTAATGCAGGAATATGTAGATTTATGTATTTATTTGCACATTTATTTATATATTTATTTTAGGGCTGTCAAAAGATTAATCGCGATTAATCACATCCAAAATAAAAGTTTGTGTTTACATAATATATGTGTGTGTACTCTGTTAATTATTATTTATATATAAATACACACACATTCATGTATATATTTAAGAAAAAAATATTATTTTTATATATAAAACATTTATATTTATATATATTATAGATTATATAAATGTATATACAGTATAAACATGCAAATATTTCTTAAATATATACATGAATGTGTGTGTATTGATATATAAATAATAATTAACAGAGTACACACACACACATATATTATGTAAACACAAACTTTTATTTTGGATGCGATTAATCGCGATTAATCTTTTGACAGCCCTAATTTATTTATGTAGAATTTTGTGTATTAATTTATTTATTTGCATATTTATTTATTGTTTTTGATTTCGTCCTCCATACTAGTTGGCGTTACTATAGTAAATCCATGGTAATAACAGAAATGGCAGCGCTTACCGGTTGGCCAAACTGGTATCGACCTCTAACAAAACTTAGTTTGCGAAATTAATCGCGAGCAGTGCAACTCACTTTAGGAGGGAGACCGCCCTGGTAGGCGGGCCAACTGCAGGAGTAGCCAATGGGACGGCCTGTAGCATTGAGGGCCTGTGACATCATTGGGTAGCCTGTATTTAAATAACCACAAGATGAGATGATGAGAACAGGAGCACAGCCCATAGCAGTCTTAAATCTTAAAAAGGACCTTTTATCATTTTTATAAGTTTGTAGACATTTAATGACACATTCCTATTAATAAACGTCTGTATTTTAAAGGTGCAGTGTGTAAGTTTTAGCGGTATCTAGTGGTACAACCGCTCACCCCTCCCTTTCGAAGAGAAGCTACGGTGGCCGACACAGGACAAACATGTCGTCGTCTGAGACAGCAGAGAGTAACTAGCGCTCTGTAGAGAAGTTTGTCCGTTTAGGGCCACCGTAGAAACATGGCGGCGCAAAATGGCGGCTTCCCTGTAAGGGATATGTAGATAGAAACGGCTTATTCTAAGGTAATAAACACATAACGGTCTTTATACACCAGTTATGCATATTATATTGCATTTCTGTCAATAGATCCTCATAAATATTACACACTGCACCTTTAATCAAGAAAATTAACGCATGTTACACAGTTAAAGGGTTAGTTCACCCAAAAATGAAAATTCTGTCATTAATTCCTCACCCTCATGTGGTTGGACACCCGTCAGACCTCCGTTCATCTTCAGACACAAATGAAGATATTTTAGTGTAAATCTGATGCTGAGAAAGGCTTCAGATAGGCCTCCATTGGCATTCAGTACATTTACACTCACAAGACCCATAAAAGGCACTAAAAACGTTGTTACAAAGTCCATCTCACCACAGTGACTCTACAATAATATTACGATGCGACGACAATAGTTTTTGTGCACAAAAAAAAAATCAAAATAACACCTTTATCCAGCTTGTTCTTGTCTTCCGTGTGTGTCTCCACGACGCATGTGTGAGAATATGACGCAGATCCGGCGTTCGGACACATGACCCAGAAGAGATTTGTTTACGAGCAGAGGAAGACGCGCGTGTCTAAGCTGTTGGATTCTACACTGATCGTGCTTTAGGTCTCGCCGTAGTGCTCAAAATGGGGCTAAAGTGTGTATTTCATGGATTCCCGAACGCCGGATCTGCGTCATATTCTCACACATGCGTCGTAGAGACACACACGGAAGACAAGAACAAGCTGGATAAAGGTGTTATTTTGATTTTTTTTTGCGCACAAAAACTATTGTCGTCGCTTCGTAAAAATATTGTAGAGTCACTGTGGTGAGATGGACTTTGTAACGACGTTTTTAGTGCCTTTTATGGGTCTTGTGAGTGTAAATGAACTGAATGCCAATGGAGGCCTATCTGAAGCCTTTCTCAGCATCAGCTTTACACTAAAATATCTTCATTTGAGTCTGAAGATGAACGGAGGTCTGACGGGTGTCCAACCACATGAGGGTGAGGAATTAATGACAGAATTTTCATTTTTGGGTGAACTGACCCTTTAATGTAACGGCTGGAGCAGTGTGTTGTGATTGTACCATAACCGCCAGTCTCAACACACTAACTAGCTCAAGCAGGCCCCGCCCCTTTATTCTGCGCATTAATTATTTAAACGGGGAATATTGTGACGTGTTGGTTGTTGTACCTTGTTCCTGGTAGGTGGAGTTTGAGTAACACCCGTCCAGCTTGAGCATGTCGATGCCCCAGTCAGCAAACGTCTGGGCGTCCGTCTGGACTTTATCCAGCGTGGTTCCCGGGTATCCGCCGCACGTGTGTGTGCCCATGTCCCCGTAGATGCCCAGCTTTAGCCCGCGGTCATGGATGTAACGCGCCAAATGAGGGATGCCATGTGGGAACCTGCAGATTGCACAGTCACATGAGATGATGGGGTAATGCATGTGTTCTCAGCAGAGGTGGACAAAGTACACAACTCCATTACTTGAGTAAAAGTACTATTCGTTAAATATTACTCCATTACAAGTGAAAGTTGTAAAGATAGATTTTTACTTAAAGGGTTAGTTCACCCAAAAATGAAAATTCTGTCATTAATTCCTCACCCTCATGTCGTTCGACACCCGTCAGACCTCCGTTCATCTTCAGACACAAATGAAGATATTTTAGTGTAAATCTGATGCTCTGAAAGGCCTCCATTGGCTCAATGCACTTTACACTCTCAAGACCCTTAAAAGACACTAAAGACGGCGTTACAAAGTCCATCTCACTACAGCGGCTCTACAATAACTTTATGAAGTGACGAGAATAGTTTTTGTGCGCAAAAAAACCCTAAATAACGACTTATATAGTGATGACGATTTCAAAACACGGCCTCATGAAGCTTCGAAGCGTTATGAATCAGTGAGTCGATTCAGCAGTTTGAATCGCCAAATTTCAGCAGTTTGGCGGTTTGACACGCGATCCGAATCATCATTCGGCTCAGTGATTCATAACACTCTTAACCGCTGAATCGACTCAAAAACTATTCTCGCCGATTCATAAAGTTATTGTAGAGCCGCTGTAGTGAGATGGACTTTGTATCGACGTCTTTAGTGTCTTTTAAGGGTCTTGAGAGTGAACCGTGCATTGAGCCAATGGAGGCCTTTCAGAGCATCAGATTTACACTAAAATATCTTCATTTGTGTCTGAAGATGAACGGAGGTCTGACAGGTGTCGAACGACATGAGGGAGAGGAATTAATGACAGAATTTTCATTTTTGGGTGAACTAACCCTTTAAGTACAGAAGTACTTGCTTTTAAAAGTACTTAAGTATCAAAAGTAAAAGTAAACGCATTCTTTTATTATCGTTGCATTGTTGTATGAATGCACGCTGTTCCATCATGGTGGTTTAAGCCATTTTTAGTTTTAATTGACTATAATAAGATTTTAGTAGATGTGACTTTCAGTATTTGTGCTCTGGCGTCTGAGAGGCAGCTTTCTGTGTGCACTTTCGTGTCGCGCACTTTTTCAGACTTATCCACGTCTGCTCTTCTGAATTGTAACTTTTAAGTATGACTGTGCTTGCGCGCACTGTGTCTGGGAACTGCCGCCGTCTATTTTGCCATCAATTGATTAGTGTTCAAAAAATACTTGGAAATCATTGACCTTCATGTGATCCTACAAGAGTGATTACTGATAGGCTGTCTGAAAAACAAACAAAAATCATGTTTTAAAGAAGAAAACAAATCACCCACTGACTTTCAAAGCGGCTACGACGTTCGACTTCGAGGGCCTTGATAGAAATGTAGTGGAGTAAAAAGTACGATATTTGTCTTTCAAATGTAGTGAAGTAAAAGTCATAAGTTTCCAGAAACAATATTACTCAAGGAAAGTACAGATACTCAAAAAGGGTACTTAAGGACAGTACTCAAGTAAATGTGCTTAGTTACTGTCCACCTCTGGTTATCAGGAGGTCAGAGGTCAGCACCTTTTGGGGTCGGCCTGGAGTCGGCCCTGATCATCTCTCTCCATGGAGGACCAGCAATCGTCGATATTGATGTAGACGTATCCCAGCTCTCTCCATCCGTCCTCGGACAGTCTGTCCGCCATGTCTGAGAACAGCGTCTCGCTGCAGGACGTCACGATTCACTCATTTACTTCAGTCAACATTAAAGTAGAAATATTAGATGAAAAACTTCAACTAAAAGAAAGTTGGAAATGTTGCCGTGGCAATAAACTGAAATAAATCAAAGCTGAAGCAGTAAAATTATTGAACTAACTAAAACTGCAATTAAAATAAAACGTATAAATATTAATAAAAACTATAATAGTAAATAAATAACACCAAAAATATTTTGTTAATTAAAAAAAGCTGAAATTAAATATAAATATTAGATGAAATCCTAAATAGTAAGATAAAAAAGAACACAATAAAATGATTATAAAACACTTAAATTAAAATAAAAACAGAAAATATAAAAATAGAATCTAATTTAAAATATTAATAAAACTATAATAGTATATAAAAAACACTAAAAATATTTTTGTTAAATTAAATAAAGCAAAAAAATTAAATAATAAAAACTACAAAAGTATATAAATAAAATAATATTTAAATAATAATATTATATAAATAATACTGTATTAAAAAATGTATTATAATACTATGGTAATATTAAATAAATATAATATTTAAATAATACATAATTTTGTTAATTAAAAAAGCTGAAATAAAATATAAATATTAGATAAAAAATTAACTAAAAAATTTGATGCAAAATAAACTGAAATAAATTAAAGTTACAATTATTAACTAGAAATAAATAAAAACTTAAACTTAATTTAAAATAAATAAAACCTAAATAGTAATATTTACTAAAAGAACTGACAAAAATGATTACAAATAAACTAAAATTAAAATTAAAACATAACATATAAATATTAATAAAAATTATAGTAGTATATAAATAACACTAAAATATATTTTTGGTAAATGAAATAAAGCTAAAATTAAAAATATGATTAAGAAAAACGTAAACTAAATGAACATGATAAATGCTGCTTTGGCAACAAGTTGAAATAAATTAAAGGTGAAGCAGCAAAAATATTAACTGAAAACAAATAAAACTAAAATTAAATTAAAATTAATTAAACCTAAATAGTAACATTAAAAAACTGACAAAAGCATAATTTTTTTAACATAACATAAATATTAATAAAAACTATAATAATATATAAATAATACTGTATTAAAAAAGAATTATATAACTATAGTAATATTAAATAAATATAATATTTAAATAAATATATTTGTTAATTAAAAAAAGCTGAAATAAAATAAAATATAAATATTAGATAAAAAAAAACGAAATAAATGAAAATTAGAAATGTCGAATAAACTGAAATAAATTAAAGTTGAAGCAGTAAAATTATTAACTGGAAATAAGTAAAAAATAAATTAAGCCTAAATGAGTAAAAGAACTGACAAAAAAGTTCACAAATAAACTAAAATTAAAATGTTAATATTAATAAAAACTATAATAGTATATAAATTAAACTATATGTGTTAATTTAAAAAGCTGAAATAAAATAAAATATAAATATTAGATAATAATAGAAATAATAGAACTTCACGTTTTGTTCTATTATAGCGCCACTAAGAGGCACAATCACACCATTGTTTTTATGTGTCCTCAGAGTGAGCCCATACATGTGTGTGTCAATTTCAGTGAAAATATCTCATTTCGTTTTGGAGTTATAGACATTTATATGAAAAAACACGTAAAAAATAACTGCCACCTGAATTTGATTGAATTTTACTCCCCCTTACTATCAATATTTTGACATTTGGGCATTAGCGTTAAGCTATCGACCTATGTTTCTGAACTTCTGACGCTGGTTTCGTCTTGATCAGACTTGCGGTTTCGATGATATCAGCTAACGTTTTATAAGCGCTAAATTACAACGCTGCATTAACCATACGCCGAAACCTGGCAAGTCTGGTATCGTTGGACTCGGCAAGGATTCAGGAGACAAAAAAAGTTACTCCCGTGAAAATAAGTCTATCACACCCAGAGTTATAAGCATTTAAAAAAACTCCACTAGGTGGCGCTGTTTCAGAACTTCTCAGGCTCTTTCAGGGCATTGTTCTGATGACCCATCCGGTTGTTAAGTCTGACGTCACACAGCAGCGCTTCCGGGTCCAAACGCTCTCTCATACCACAAGAAAAACAACAATCGGTGTTAATATACACACACAATGTGGTGTAATACTACAAAAAAAATTATTTAATCATAACCTTTATCTCCATACCAAAATTCCAGATGGCCAGACAGTGAATCATCTTTTATAAATCGTTAAAATATTAATGTCTGCGATGCTGTAAGCACAGAGACTGTTGTGTAGACTGCAAGTATTTAAAATGTTTAACTTTTTTAAATGTTTGATGTTTAATATGAATAAATAGCGCTCATAAACGGCCGTCGATGGCATTCTCAAGTGGAACGAGTTGAGGCTTGGACCCAGAAACGGCGTTCTTTACGTCACGACTTAACAAGCGGATACCGAGTTTCATAACAATCCGTTCAGGTGTTCATAAAATACAGCATTTTAGCACATAATTCAAGATGGCTGACAGCCAAAATGGCCGATATGGTAATCAGTTATGATTTTTGGAACGGTTCAGAAATTATAAGCAAAAATAGCCATTTTTCGTATCTCCGGACCAGTAGGTGGCGCTGCGCTGAAACGCTGCATGTAGCCTCAGGTCATGCTTGTGATGACATGTACCAAGTTTGGTTTGAATACGATAAAGCGTTGCGGAGATATAGCCTTACGTGTATTTTTGCAACTGCTACATAAAATTTGTTTGTGCGTTAATCGAAAACGATTTGACGAATCAACTTGAATTCAATCACTTTTTGTTGGCCCCGTCTGAAGATGATCTGGTTCAATTTTCGTGCAAATCAGACAAACCGTCTAGGACGAGTTCGCAAAAGTAGGTTTTTTGGAAAATTCAAAATGGAGGGAACTTTGTTTCTAGCACCTAGGGTTCAAAAGTTATTAGCATAAATATGAGTGAAACTTTGGACAGGTGGTGGCGCTAGAGGGATTGAGTTAGAGACTCCAATTTTGGTGTGGTTTCTATTGGTACTGTCCTCTATCAGCATACCAAATTTCACAACTTTCCCGCAAGCGGTTCTATGGGCTGCCATAGACCACAATGGCGGAATAATAATAATAATAAGAAATCTAACAAAAGGAGCCTCTGAAAAACTATAATCTAAAAATGAAGAGACTATATGAGTGAAGACCGTGCCGCTGTACCTGATGCAGTTCTGCGGGTCGTTCTGACAGTCGATGTCGCAGCGGAACCGTTCCCACGCCAACCAGCCCATCGGCGGGGTCCTCATCAGACCGTTGTCCAGAGCCAGGGTGGCCGCGGAGAACGCCAGAACAAGAGTCAGTGCTGACCGCTGCATCTCTGAATCATCCACACCACAATATCAACAGCTATTCTCAAGGCAGGACATTCTTAATAAACTTGTTAGAGACTTCCTTGTGATAACAGGAAGTGAAAATGTCTTTTTATGTCAATAATACAGCGCTTTACAGAAGATAATAGTGACAATATTTAGATCAATGTCAAATAAGAAACGGTGTGATGTGATTCCGTTTGTCCAAATGTAGCAATTTTGTAAACAAATGCAATTTGAATGTTTGACAGAGACGCTGAGAAACCAACACAATATTAAACGTGTTAATATTTTGCATTAATAAAGCTTTGCAACGAGTTTAAATGTTGTAAACATCATGAGAGAAACACCTGAACTCACCTGTCAGTGTCACATGATCACATGTGACACACACACACACACACACACACACACACACAAACAGGTAATTAGTAAACTTCCTTAATAACCCTAACCTTAATAAACCTTCCACACTTTCTCACACATACTGGAACAAACATCGATATTAATCAAATTTTTAATAACGCATCATCACAGTAAATGAGTCTTACTTTGACTTCCTGTTAGACACACTTCCTGCTAGAATGCACGACACGAATCTCTATATGCATTGCATACATTACAGCCTATATAAGTGAACAATGGTTTAAATCTCCACGTGCATCGACATTATATCGAGCTGCATTAATCAGATGAATATGAATAGAGTGAAATCTTGAATGAAATGACGTGTGTGTGAGTGATTATGGTTTCATCACTCACCGGATCTTCGATCTTCTCTCACTCCGAGTTAAATATCAGTGCTGTCTGTGAGCGGATCGGTCCGGTTCTGCTGCTGGAAACAGCTCTCTCTCCCTGTGTGTGTGTGTGTGTGTGTGTGTGTGTGTATCCAGCCGGTCACGTGACCGCGCTCATGTCATGTGACGCAGCATCAGCTGACCGCACACTTGAGGAAGTTCCGCATATATACAAAACATTTCACTTTTAAGCAGAATTGTTGGGATTTTAAAAGGAGAATCAGGTAAAGTATTAGAGCCTGTAATATTATATTATTAAATCTTAAAGTAATATAGTAATATTAAAGTCCCCATGAAATCAAAATGGACAGTGCTTATATTTGTATTGATTAATGCAATATTTAGGCTATTTTTAAATGATTTATCTGATATCCTCGTAGTCTTGAATCAAAATAACTTCCCTTCTTGCAGAAACATCAAGTAGAGCACAACAGTCGGTTCCGGAAGTACAAATTCTGTTCATATTTTTAATGATAACTTATAAACCGTTAGCACTTCTCCCTTACGAAAAGGGAATACTACAAATAAAACCAAAATACTACAGTTGGTAACCACAAATTAACCATGGCTTTGCTACTCTAACCCTAGTTTAACCATTGTATTTGTGGTAAAACTGTGTATATAAAATTGTAATCAATTGGCCAAAAACATGGTTACTACACTTTTACTATAATAAAACCATGGTTAATTCTTTTTAAAGGTCTGTGAGCGACGAGGTTGTTAATCAATGCTATTTGCTTCTACTGAAGCCATCAGCCTGCTTTAGTTCAGCTTATGTTTTTAAAATAATCATGTTTAATTGTGGAATTCCTCAAAACTACATTACCCATAATGCTGTACAGAAAAATTACACAAATCAGAGAGTCAAAAAAAACAACACGCCAAAATAGCTCCACCCACTCCCACGAAGCACTGTGACTTGTGTCGATCTCTCTACGCTAAATGAGTAGTTTTATATTTCTCCATTTTTAATTCAAATATTGCTGTTTGCAATGCTTAATGGGATTGTAGTTCTTTCCCTCACTAAAGCCGTTAAGTCTTTTTGTCTGATTTTCAGAAACCTTTTTGCTTCTAATCAAAGTGTGTAGTGTTGCGATTCTCCTCCGATTGGCTTATAACTCTTTATTTAATAATCCATGTGAGAAATGAATGGAAAATACACTGATCAGGCATAACATTATGACCTGAATAACACTGATGATCGCCTGTTAGTGGGTGGGATATATTAGTTTGAGGTGTTGACTCTGCCTCCGAATTCCCCAGATCTCAATCCAATCGAGCATCTGTGGGATGTGTGGAACAAACAAGTCCGATCCGTGGAGGCCCCACCTCGCAACTTACAGGACTTAAAGGATCTGCTGCTAACATCTTGGTGTCAGACACCACAGCACACCTTCAGGGGTCTAGTGGAGTCGACGGGTCAGGGCAAAAGGGGGACCAACACAATATTAGGAGGTCATAATGTTATGCCTGATCGGTACCACGGCCGTTGAAGGGGCACGGGGCGGGGACTAATGCACTGATATTGGGAGATACAAGGGTCCATGGCTCAACCATTGGATAGAGTGTAACGGCCAACTTCGATAACCAATCATATTACAGCCTTGACGTCATTGACGTGAACTTGCCTTTGGGGCGGGGCAACCTGTCACTCACATGAGACCATCCAATCAGTTCCCCACAGACACAGTGAAGCCCCGCCCCACATTTGTTCTTGTTCCAAAAGCCGTTTCAACCGGATATTCAACACAATAGCAGAGTAAAGACTAGCTCAACAGAGTCCGGTTGATCTAGAATAACTTGTTTTACAATCAAACACTCCCCCACACACACACAAAGGAAACACGTTATACACAGTATAATCTCTTTTTTATTACAAGATGAGCTTGAACAGTTCTCCACCCGATGCTAATTTGCACTTTTCCAAAGGTCCCTGTAGATTTGGAGAAATCCTAGCGTTTGCTCAGTACACTATTATACAGAAACGTCTCGCCGGCAGGTAAAACACAAACATCAGCACACGGAAAACAGAAAATATGCCCGGAAAACAACAGAAGATGTTTCGTAGAGACGCTGCTCGCTCTCGGCTGGATGGACGTGCATGTGTCGTCTAATGCCTTCCCGTTTCACCTACTTCAGCGTCAGACACACCAATATAAAGATTTACTACAAAATTTGTCTGTACAAAAACTGCTTCTCTCGTCTTTTTTTTCTCTTGTTTATAAATCTCCGTTGAATGACAGACAGTCGAGTTGCCTGTGGCAGACAGAATGGACGCTAGTAGAAAGTTTTTCTAGAAAAGTTGAAGTTTATCGAAACGACAGAACTTTGGCTTGAGTCGTTGATCATCATGAGCGTTAAAGCGGCCGCGGCCCAAATCGCACACTCTCTTCTTGAGTAGGTACTTATTGTGAACGTGATCCGCCATTTTGTCATTATGACCCCGCCATTCATACGCAGTGTTGGGGGAAACGCATTACAAGTAACTTGAGTTACGTAATAATATTACTTTTTCCAAGTAACTAGCAAAGTAACGCATTACTTTTCAAATTTACAACAATATATCTTTTTCACTTTAATTTGACTGACAGCTCTCCTGCCCCCATGTTGAGTAAAATAAGTGTGTGTGAACATGATGGTTATTGTGGTTCTAGACTAAATGTGAGCATTTATTTATCTCACTTGCACAGTAAAGATTCTGTTCTCCTCAAAATGAATAAAATCAGTCAAATGCTAAATCAGAATACTATGCAAACCTCCAATTATTAAATGTTAAATAAAACAACCATGTTTATGCATAATCTACCTTTATATTGAATTGACCAATGTCTTGCTGCTGACCTTTGATGATGAAAATTACTTGATTTTTTGTTTTTATTGGTAAAACTTTTTTCTCCTGTGTCCTCTTCTCCATTATCCAGAGCTGCGCCCTCTAGTGTTCATGCGGGAATCTGCATTTTTACCTCAGCCTGGGGATTATTATTTACATTTTGGTATGAAGAGGTCTTTACAAAAATATAACTTTTTTGTTATAAAAACAAAACAAAAACAAAAACAAGCCCAGCCCAGGTGAGAAAAAGTAACGCAAAAGTAACGTAATGGATTACTTTTCTTAAAAAGTAACTAAGTAACTAAATTAGTTACTTTTTAAGGGAGTAACGCAATATTGTAATGCATTACTTTTCAAAGTAACTTTCCCCAACACTGTTCATACGTGGCCATCTTATGCACACTTCACATTTCGTTTGCCAGCTACTGTGAATTCGGACATACTGTTTTTCTACTATTAGTAGGGAATATGCGATTTCGGACACAGCCTGTGACATACAGTACAACTGACGGATGTTGTTTCATGGATTTTATTGGTGCCTTCAAGTCAGAGTTCGTGCTGCACGAGATGACGTCACAACCATAGATATACATAATAAAGGCTAGATGTCTTACAGCGGAGTCTCTAACGTCATCACCGGCGGCCATCTTGTCACAGGCGAGCTTTCTGGCGGCCATCTTGTCACAGGCGAGCTTTCTGGCGGCCATCTTGTCACAGGCGAGCTTTCTAGCGGCCATCTTGTCACAGGAGAGCTTTCTGGCGGCCATCTTGTCACAGGCAAGCTTTCTGGCGGGCTCCTGATGTAAGGCAAGTGATCTGAACACAAATACTCTTATCTCACTGAAATCTATCTGGACGGATTTACAAATGGTTTGGTTTCTTACAAACGTTATTAACGTGGCTATAATTCTGGATGCTTGAACAAATTATGAATAATTATTCATAAGTATGCAGTGTCATAACTACATCTCTGACGTTTATAACAAACCAAACAGTTGGAAAATCGGTAGAAAATTGAGCAAGTTATAGTTATTTAAAAAGTACACGCACCATTAAAACACAATGTTAGGAGTGAGCGAGCTGACTGTGACAAGATGGCCGCCAGGTGCAGACGTCGACCTCCATTGGCCAGCAGCACGGACGAGACATCTAGCCTTTATTATGGATATCTATGGTCACAACGGCGTATCAAGCAGGATTTTCTTCCGGCTCCAACGCCCTTGGTTCAAAGAATTGGCTGTAATTATTTCTTTGTTTATAATGTTTTGCATCCCAGCTTTGGCCGTCTAATGCTCTTCATTTTCTTGCATTGGAAAAGCTTCCTGTATTTGTCAGTGAGTGAAAAAGAAACAAATTGTTCAAAGCATTCATTTCTTTCACGCACACCAGATCGTAATTAAGACTTTTGACATGCCAGGAACGTTCTTTCAATGTTGTATTTTGTGTTACAAACGTTCGAAAAACATTGCTGGGAGGTTTTCGTGTCACAAAACTAATAAGAACTCATACAGAACGTTATATAATGGTTACAGGAACGTTCCCAGAACATTTTTGTTTGTGGTTGTTCTCTTAAGGTTCTATTTTGTGTAACAAACGTTCTAAAAATGTTACAGGAAGGTTTTCATGTGGCAAAACTAATTAGAAGTAATGGTCATTTTTAATTTTTATAACCAAAAATGAACGTTCCAGAAATGTTCTCTCAAGGTTGTGTCACAAACATTCTTTTTTGAACTTTCTCTAATGATTATTTTTAGTTTCATTACCAAAAACGAACATTCTGAGAACGTTCTCTTAAGGTTGTGTGAATACTAATAAGAACTCGTTATATAGAACGTTATATAATGGTTACAGGAACGTTCCTAGTACGTTATTTTTGTTTGTTTGTTTGTGTTTCTGTTCTCTTAAGGTTCTATTTTAGAACCGAGCTTTGCTCTCATGAATCTATAATTTGTTGTCTGCCAAATTGTTTTGACTGAGGGCAAAGAGAAGTTTCATAACTTTATATTTTAAGGATTTTTAAATATACATGTAGTGAAGATAATGTAGGAGTTGCCTGGACCACATTTGTGGCTATTAATGCTTAATATATATGTTTAATGAAAATGAAAAGAGGCAGAGTGGTGTTTTATGACATATTTCTCATGGAGTGCCTTGAACGCGCGCCAATTTCGCTTCAAACGCTCGATTTCTACGCGCGTCCAATTCTCTGCGGACGCGCGAATGCATTCAAAATGTTCGCGCGTGAAACTAGACGCGGTAGACACGATTTTGACGCTCAATTCGCGTTTGGTGTGAACGCAGCATCAAGGTTCTATTTTGTGAAACAAACGTTCTAAAAACGTTACAGGAAGGTTTTCATGTGGCAAAACTAATAATAACTCATACAGAACGTTATGTAATGGTTACAGGAACGTTCCTAGTACGTTATTTTTGTTTGTTTGTTTGTGGTTGTGTTCTCTTAAGGTTCTATTTTGTCTAACAAACGTTCTAAAAACATTGCAGGAAGGTTTTCATGTGGCAAAACTAATAAGAACTAATGGTTATTTTTAGTTTTATAACCAAAAACTAACGTTCCAGGAAAGTTTTCTCAAGGTTGTGTCACAAACGTTCTCAGAACATTGCAGGAAGGTTTTTGTAAGACAAAACTAATAAGAACTTTCTCTAATGATTATTTTTAGTTTCAAAACCAAAAACGAACGTTCTGAGAACGTTCTCTAAAGGTTGTGTCAATACTAATAAGAACTCAAACAGAACGTTATATAATGGTTACAGGAACGTTCCTAGAACGTTATTTTTGTTTGTTTGTTTGTGGTTGTGTTCTCTTAAGGTCCTATTTTGTGTAACAAACGTTCTAAAAACGTTACAGGAAGGTTTTCATGTGGAAAAACTAATAAGAACTAATGGTTATTTTTAGTTTTATAACCAAAAACGAACGTTCCAGGAACGCTCTCTCAAGGTTGTTTCAAAACTAATAGGAACTCATACAGGACGTCATATAATGGTTACAGGAACGTTCCCAGAACGTTCTGTTTGTTTGTGGTCATGTTCTCTTAAGGTTCTATTTTGTCCAACACATTCTAATCTCTAATGGTTATTTTTATAACCAAAAACGAATGTTCCGAGAACATTTTCTCAAGGTTGTGAATAAGAAACATTCTAAACGTTGCAGGAAGGTTGCGTGTGGCAAAACTAATAAGAACTCATACAGAACGTTATATAATTGTTACAGGAACGTTCCTAGAAAGTATTTTTGTTTGTGGTTGTTCTCTTAAGGTTCTATTTTGTGTAACAAACGTTCTAAAAACGTTGCAGGGAGATTTTTTTGTGACAAAACTAATAAGAACTAATGGTTATTTTTTACTTTTTGTAACCAAAAACTAATGTTCAGAGAACGTTCTCTCAAGGTTGTGTCAAAACTAATAGGAACTCATACAGAACGTTATAGAATGGTTACAGGAACGTTCCCAGAACGTTCTGTTTGTTTGAGATTATGTTCTCTTAAGGTTCTATTTTGTCCAAAACATTCTAATCTCTAATGGTTATTTTTATAACCAAAAACTAACGTTCAGAGAACGTTCTCTCAAGGTTGTGTCACAAACGTTCTCAGAACATTGCGGGGAGGTTTTTGTGTGACAAAACGAATAATAACTACCGCTAATGATCATTTTTAGTTTTTAAACTAACGTTCATCCGGCGCTCTTGAAGGCATCAATAAACGCATCATTTCTCTGGAGTGATGTGAGCATCAGAACTGATCCGTGTAAAACATTGACTTCATCCGACGAGTCTTTCACAGAGCAAACCGAGATGAGCAGCACAGAATGAGAAGGTCCAGCGGGACAGAGAGACGGACGCCTCTGCTGTTCGGGTAACCCAACGCCGCTCTGTGAGGAGGGGATGTGGTTCTGAATCGCTCACGCATCCGGATTTCCACAGGAAACATCTTTGTGTCCGTCGTTTGGACGAGAGTTAGAGGAGAGTCCCGAGGGATCTGGAGGCTCAGGCCATGGTCTCTTTCCCCGGGAGCCTCCTGTCGTTAAAGGTGTGCATGTTGATGACCTCCTCTGTTTTGACGATGGCGGGCGGCTGAGGTTTCTGCTTCCGCCTCCGCTGGCATTTCAGAGACACCCTGAGCTCCTCCACCATCGCACTGCAGAACGAGCTCTGAGAAGACCAACAGAACCACACTTCAGCACAACAGCTCTGCTCTGGGCAATAATGACTTCAATACTCACTTTTGGGGGAACTATTGTGAAATCTAATGGCTATACTCAAAAAAATGCAGGGTTGAAAACAACCCAAGTTGGACTAACCCAGCAATTGGGTTGTTTTAACCCAGTGGTTGGGTTAAATGTTTGCTTACAACAACCCAATTGCTGGGTTAGTCCACTTTCAACCCAACTTGTTTTTAACCCAGCATTTTTTAGAGTGTATACTTTTTAAAAAAAATTGTGCATTTAAATTTCTGTTACCGTGATTAAATAAATATAAAATACACAAACAATCAAATAAATTGATTAATAAAAAAAACAAGTCAATAATTAAATAAACACAAATAAATGAATAAAGAAATAAACTGGTAAATTAATTAATATAAAAACAAGTAAATAAACAAAATAAAATTACAATATAAAATACAAATAAATAGATCAATAAATGAAACAAGAAAATAATTAATATATAAAGACAGGTACATACACAAACAAATAAATCAGAAAACTAAAATTAAATAAATATAAATCAACTACATAAACAAATATAAAAAACCCAAGTTAATAATTAAATACAATAGGAAGTAAATACACAAATAAAAAAATGTATGAATAAAAGGTAAATAATTAATAAAGTAATTATTATATAAAAAACAATTAAATAAATATTAAAAAACAAGTAAATAATTAAATATAAGAAGAAGTAAATACACAAATAAAAAAATGTATGAATAAAAGGTAAATAATTAATAAAGTAATTATTATATAAAAAAACAATTCAATAAATATAAAAAAACAAGTAAATAATTAAATATAATAAGAAGTAAATACACAAATAAATAAATGTAAAAAAACAAGTAAATAATTGAATAAGCATAAAAAGAGGTAAACTAATTACACAAACACAAAAATAATAAAAAACAAGTAAATACACAAACACACTAAAAAAAAAGGTTCTATATAGCACCAAAAATGGTTATTGGCTCGTAATCATAGGGGAACCTTTTTTAGTGCTATATAGCACCAATTTTGGTGCTTCAGTGGTTCTTCAGCGGTTCTTCAGAGGTGCTTTATAGCACCTTAATCAAAGAACCGCTGAAGAACCGGTGAAGAACCGCTGAAGAACCTCTAAAGAACCGGTGAAGAACCGCTGAAGAACCACTGAAGAACCACTGAAGAACCGGTGAAGAACCACTGAAGAACCGGTGAAGAACCTCTGAAGAACCTCTGAAGAACCGATGAAGAACCGCTTAAGATCCGGTAAAGCAACCTCTGAAGAACCGCTGAAGAACCGGTGAAGAACCGCTGAAGAACCGGTGAAGAACCACTTAAGAACCGCTGAAGAACCGGTGAAGAACCGCTGAAGAACCTCTGAAGAACCGGTGAAGAACCTCTAAAGAACCGGTGACAAACTGCTGAAGAACCTCTAAAGAACCGGTGAAGAACCTCTGAAGAACCGGTGAAGAACCAGTGAAGAACCTCTGAAGAACCGGTGAAGAACCGGTGAAGAACCTCTAAAGAACCTGTGAAGAACCTCTAAAGAACCGGTGAAGAACCTCTAAAGAACCGGTGAAGAACCTCTGAAGAACCTCTAAAGAACCGGTGAAGAACCGGTGAAGAACCTCTGAAGAACCGGTGAAAAACCGCTGAAGAACCTCTAAAGAACCGGTGAAGTACCTCTAAAGAACCGGTGAAGAACCGCTGAAGAACCGGTGAAGAACCGCTGAAGAACCGGTGAAGAACCAGTGAAGAACCGCTGAAGAACCTCTAAAGAACCGGTGAAGAACCGGTGAAGAACCTCTAAAGAACCGGTGAAGAACCTCTAAAGAACCGGTGAATAACCGGTGAAGAACCAGTGAAGAACCGCTGAAGAACCTCTAAAGAACCGGTGAAGAACCGCTGAGGAACCTCTAAAGAACCGGTGAAGAACCGCTGAAGAACCGGTGAAGAACCTCTTAAGAACCGGGGAAGAACCTCTAAAGAACCGGTGAATAACCGATGAATAACCGGTGAAGAACCTCTAAAGAATCGGTGAAGAACCGGTGAAGAACCTTTAAAGAACTGGTGAAGAACCTCTAAAGAACCAGTGAAGAACCTCTAAAGAACCGCTGAAGAACCTCTAAAGAACCGGTGAAGAACCGCTGAAGAACCGCTGAAGAACCTCTAAAGAACCGCTGAAGAACCGCTGAAGAACCGGTGAAGAACCGCTGAAGAACCACTGAAGCACCAAAATTGGTGCTGTATAGCACTTAAAAAGGTTCCCTATGATTACGAGCCAAGAACCATTTTTGGTGCCATCTAGAACCTTTTTTTTTTTTTTTGAGTGAAATGACTAAAATAAGAGTGTAAATGATGTAGTGTGCGACACACGCGGAGCAGAGGAATGAGGAGTACCTTCTGAATCTGTGCGTTCTGCCTGGACTTGTAGAGCACCTCTCCGACGGCCACGAACACGGACAGCACCAGGCCGGCCGCCAGAACGATGAAGATGCCCCCGATGTTCTGCACCCCCAGAGCACTGGCCTCCTTACTCTCCTCCTCCGGGCAGCCGTTGCCTCGCCACCACTTCTCCTTCATCATGTGCAGCTTCCCCTCCTCCTGCAGCTGAAGGATGGCGATGGTGATCTTGTCTCGATACGGAGAGCCTGCAGGAGCACCAAACTCAGCTTCAAAACATCACAAACGCTAACGGTATCAATCGATAACAAGCTGGGACAAAAAAATAATTAGGAAAATTGTTTACTTGTAAAATCTAAATCTTCCTTTTAGAGTTGTGAATGCTGTTCTAGGTTATTTTGTTTCATTTTCAACGAATAATGGCTTAAATATTAGTCTGTACCTTGAATAAATCAAACACAATATTCATTTTTGGGGAAATTATTCTTACATTTCATGCCGAGTATTTTTTTTTAATTGTGTTGTCATGTTTTTCTTCAATTGTCAGTTTTTTTCTGTAACCACAAATGTATTTATTGTATTAAGTAAAAACACAAATAAGTAAATAAACAGATATAAAATAAATAAACAAATAACTGTTAAAAACAAGTAACAAAAAAAAATAAATATATAAAAACAAGTACATACAAAATGTATGAATTAATTAAATATAAAACAGGTAAATATAGAAATAAATAAATATAAAACAAGTTAATATGCAAACACATAAATAAATACATTTATATAAAAAACAAGTACATACACAATTAATTCATTAAATATAATACAGGTAAATAGACAAATAAATAAATATATATATATAGCAATTTAATATGCAAACACATACATATATAAATAGATTAATTAATTAATATAAAACAAGTAAATAAATAAACAAATATAAAAACATACAAAAATAAATATAAAAACAAGTATATATGTAAACACATAAATAAAAAAATAAAAAATAATAAATAAAAAACAAACACACAAATAAATTAATTTTAAAATTAAGTACATACACAATTAATGAATGAATGAATGAATGAATTAATTAATTAATATAAAACAGGTAAATAGACAAATACATAAATAAAAAAATAAGTGTATATATGCAAACACATAAATAAATAAATAAATAAATATAAAAACAAGTTCATACACAATTAATTAATTAATAAACATAAAACAGGTAATTAGAAAAATAAATAAATAAAATAAAAATAAGTGTATACATGCAAACACATAAATAAATATAAAAACAAGTTCATACACAATTAATTAATTAATAAACATAAAACAGGTAATTAGACAAACAAATAAATAAAATAAAAATAAGTGTATATATGCAAACAAACAAACAAACAAATAAACAAGTGAATACATAAATAAATAAACAAATATAAAAACAAACACACAAATAAATAATAAATAAATATAAAAACAATTACATACACAATTAATTAATTAAACATAAAACAGCTAATTAGACAAATAAATAAATAAAATAAAATAAAAATAAATGTATATATGCAAACACATAAATAAATAAATACATAAATAAATAAATACATAAATAAATACATAAATAAATAAATAAATATGAAAACAAACACACAAATAAATAAATAAATATAAAAACAAGTACATGCACAATTCATTAATTAAATAAACATAAAACTGGTAAATAGACAAATAAATAAATAAATAAAAATACATAAATATAAAAACCAAGAATATACGCAAGCACATGAATAAATAAATAGATGAATTATGTAATATAACAACAAGTAGCTAAATAAATACACAAATATATAAAAAATACACAAATAAATAAATATTATAAACAAGTAACCAAAAATAAATATGAAAACAAGTAATTACAAAGAAATAGATAAGGGATGAGTGTATGATGCAGCTGAACATCGTCTCCTCCACGCTTCAGAGATCATTACAGGAGATTTCCTCAACGCACTGACTCCGGGAATGATTCCCGTGTCCTCCGGTGGATCAGCGGGACGCGTCGGATCAAAGCGATCGGGAACACCGGCGCCGGCTGTCAGACGCGCATCAGCCTCCGACACACATCCGGAATTACGGAGTGTGAAACATGTGCGTTTAACAGGATTACCCAGATGGGAGTGGGAAGAGGATTTGCACGGATAAAGACAGATAAATATTTCCTTTTCCGTGTTCTCCACCCGCACAGAACTCCTTTCAGATATTAATGTTTACATAAAGCCTCAGATCAGAGGAGACTCAAGGGAAATTAAACTAGTTTAAAGGGTTAGTTCACCCAAAAATGAAAATTCTGTCATTAATTCCTCACCCTCATGTGGTTGGACACCCGTCAGACCTCCGTTCATCTTCAGACACAAATGAAGATATTTTAGTGTAAAGCTGATGCTGAGAAAGGCTTCAGATAGGCCTCCATTGGCATTCAGTACATTTACACTCACAAGACCCATAAAAGGCACTAAAAACGTCGTTACAAAGTCCATCTCACCACAGTGACTCTACAATAACTTTACGATGCGACGACAAGAGTTTTTGTGCGCAAAAAAAAATCAAAATAACACCTTTATCCAGCTTGTTCTTGTCTTGTGTGTGTGTCTCCACGACGCATGCGCGAGAATATGACGCAGATCCGGCGTTCGGACACATGACCCAGAAGAGATTTGTTTACGAGCAGAGGAAGACGTGCGTGTCTAAGCTGTTGAATTCTACACTGATCGTGCTTTAGGTCTCGCCGTAGTTCTCAAAATGGGGCTTAAGTGTGCATTTCATGGATTCCCGAACGCCGGATCTGCTCATATTCTCACGCATGCGTCGTGGAGACACACACGGAAGACAAGAACAAGCTGGATAAAGGTGTTATTTTGATTTTTTTTGCGCACAAAAACTATTGTCGTCGCATCGTAAAGTTATTGTAGAGTCACTGTGGTGAGATGGACTTTGTAACGACGTTTTTAGTGCCTTTTATGGGTCTTGTGAGTGTAAATGTACTGAATGCCAATGGAGGCCTATCTGAAGCCTTTCTCAGCATCAGCTTTACACTAAAATATCTTCATTTGTGTCTGAAGATGAACGGAGGTCTGACGGGTGTCCAACCACATGAGGGTGAGGAATTAATGACAGAATTTTCATTTTTGGGTGAACTAACCCTTTCATTTGGAGAGTAACTGAAATTATTACAATATCAAAATATTAAAAACTTGTGATTAATCGCGATTTATTACCAGTGTTGGGGGAAACGCATTACAAGTAGCTTGAGTTACGTAATAATATCACTTTTTCCAAGTAACTAGTAAAGTAACGCATTACTTTTCAAATTTACAACAAAATATCTGAGTTACTTTTTCACATTAATTTGACTGACAGCTCATGTTGAGAGTTAGTGCAGAGGTGTGTGTGTGTGTGTGTGTGTGTGTGTGTGTGTGTGTGTGTGTGTGTGTGTGTGTGTGTGTGTGTGTGAACATGATGGTCATTGTAGTTCTAGACTAAATGTGAGCATTTATTTATCTCACTTGCACAATAAAGATTCTGTTCTCCTCAAAATGAATAAAATCAGTCAAATGCTAAATCAGAATACTATGCAAACCTCCAATAATTAAATGTTAAATAAAACAACTATTTTTATGCACAATCGACCTTTATATTGAATTGACCAATGTCTTGCTGCTGACCTTAGATGATGAAAATTACTAGATTTTTTGTTTTTATTGGTAAAACTTTTTTCTCCTGCGTCCTATTCTCCATTATCCAGAGCTGCGCCCTCTAGTGTTCATGAGGGAATCTGCATTTTTACCTCAGCCTGGGGCTTATTATTTACATTTTGGTATGAAGAGGTCTTTACCATTGCACAAAAATATAACTTTTTTCTTATAAAAAAACCCCAAATAAAGACAAGCCCAGCCCAGATGAGAAAAAGTAACGTAACGCATTACTTTTCTTAAAAAGTAACTAAGTAACTCAATTAGTTACTTTTTAACGGAGTAACGCAATATTGTAACGCATTACTTTTCTTAAAAAGTAACTAAGTAACTCAATTAGTTACTTTTTAAGGGAGTAAAGCAATATTGTAACGCATTACTTTTCTTAAAAAGTAACTAAGTAACTCAATTAGTTACTTTTTAAGGGAGTAAGGCAATATTGTAACGCATTACTTTTCTTAAAAAGTAACTAAGTAACTCAATTAGTTACTTTTTAAGGGAGTAACGCAATATGGTAACGCATTACTTTTCTTAAAAAGTAACTAAGTAACTCAATTAGTTACTTTTTAAGGGAGTAATGCAATATTGTAACGCATTACTTTTCTTAAAAAGTAACTAAGTAACTCAATTAGTTACTTTTTAACGGAGTAACGCAATATTGTAACGCATTACTTTTCTTAAAAAGTAACTAAGTAACTCAATTAGTTACTTTTTAAGGGAGTAAGGCAATATTGTAACGCATTACTTTTCTTAAAAAGTAACTAAGTAACTCAATTAGTTACTTTTTAAGGGAGTAACGCAATATGGTAACGCATTACTTTTCTTAAAAAGTAACTAAGTAACTCAATTAGTTACTTTTTAAGGGAGTAATGCAATATTGTAACGCATTACTTTTCTTAAAAAGTAACTAAGTAACTCAATTAGTTACTTTTTAACGGAGTAACGCAATATTGTAACGCATTACTTTTCTTAAAAAGTAACTAAGTAACTCAATTAGTTACTTTTTAAGGGAGTAAGGCAATATTGTAACGCATTACTTTTCAAAGCAACTTTCCCCAACACTGTTAATTACAATGAATTAGTTAATTATTTTAATCGATTCTTGTGAAACCCTTCAGTCATTAGAGATGGCCGTGGTGACAGGTTTGTGATGATGATGATGGGATGGCGATGGCTTACCCATGGGCGTCCCCACGCCGTAGGCCTTGGAGTCGATGAGGCCTCCGACCTGCGTGAGGTTGCAGTTTCTCTGCGTGACGAACTCGATGGCCGTGGACTCCATCAGGAAGGCGTAGTCGGAGGTCAGCACGCGGTGGATGCCCTCCTCCACACTCTTCACGATCACTGACTGACGACGGCTGTTCATGAACTCCCACATCTTATCATACGTGGAGATCTTGGTTTTCTACAGCAGCAGAGACACACACACACAGACACACACACACACACAGATGATGAACAGTTCATACTCAGAAATATGATCCATATACTGATGCTATTCTGAGGAATTCTGCATCATCAACTCCGCTATTGAAATAAATCAACATTGAACTCAATTCATCTGAATAATGACACTATTGTCTTCTGTAGAGCTGCTTTACAGCTGAATTTAATTTTTCATAATTGATGAATTTTGCAGCATCAACTCTATTATTGAACTGAATTGAATCCAAATTGAACCGAATTTAAAAATGAATTGAATCGACTTGAACTGAATTGAATCATCATAGAAATGAACTGAATCAAAATTAAACTGAATTGAATCACATTGAACTGAATTGAATCAACATTGAACTGAATTGAATCACCATTAAACTGAATTGAATCACCATTGAATTTAATTGAATCAACATTGAACTGAATTGAATTGCCATTGAACTGAATTGAATTGCCATTGAACTGAACTGAATCGCCATTGAACTGAATTGAATCACCATTGAACCGAATTGAATCACCATTGAACCAAATTTAATCACCATTGAACTAAAATGAATCACCCTTGAACTGAATTGAATCAACATTGAACTGAATTGAATCACTATTGAACTGAATTGAGATGAATGAAGTTATTGTCTTATGTAGAGCTGAATAAAATGTTTCATAATCGATGAATTTTGCAACATCAAGTCTGTTATTGAACTGAATTGAATCAAAATTGAACTGAAATGAATTGAGTTGACACTATTGTGTTTGGTAGAGCTGTTTTACAACTGAATTGAATTTGTTTTTATAATTGATTAATTTTACATCAACTCTGTTATTGAACTTAATTGAATCGCCATTGAACTGAACTGAATCGCCATTGAACTGAATTGAATCGCCATTGAACTGAATTAAATCAAAATTGAAATGAATTGAATCACCATTGAACTGAATTGAATCTCATTGAACTGAATTGAATCAACATTGAACTGAATTGAATCAACATTGAACTGAATTGAGTCAACATTGAACTGAATTGAGATGAATTAAGCTATTGTCTAATGTAGTGCTGAATTGAATTTGTTTAATAATTGATGAATTTTACATCAAAATTGTTATTGAACTGAATTGAATCACCACTGAACTGAATTGAATCACCACTAAACTGAATTGAATCACCACTAAACTAAATTGAATCACCACTAAACTGAATTGAATCACCACTAAACTAAATTGAATCACCACTAAACTGAATTGAATCGCCATTGAACTGAATTGAATCAACATTGAACTGAATTGAATCACCAATGAACTGAATTGAATCAACATTGAACTGAATTGAATTGCCATTGAACTGAATTGAATCGCCATTGAACTGAATTGAATCACCATTGAACTGAATTGAATCACCATTGAATTTAATTGAATCAACATTGAACTGAATTGAATTGCCATTGAACTGAATTGAATTGCCATTGAACTGAACTGAATCACCATTGAACTGAATTTAATCACCATTGAACCGAATTGAATCACCATTGAACCAAATTTAATCACCATTGAACTGAAATGAATCACCATTGAACTGAATTGAATCAACATTGAACTGAATTGAATCACCAATGAACTGAATTGAATCAACATTGAACTGAATTGAATTGCCATTGAACTGAACTGAATCACCATTGAACTGAATTGAATCACCATTGAACCGAATTGAATCACCATTGAACCAAATTTAATCACCATTGAACTGAAATGAATCACCATTGAACTGAATTGAATCAACATTGAACTGAATTGAATCAACATTGAACTGAATTGAATCACCATTGAACTGAATTGAATCACTATTGAACTGAATTGAGATGAATGAAGCTGTTGTCTTATGTACAGCTGAATAAAAATGTTCATAATTGATGAATTTTGCAACATCAAGTCTGTTATTGAACTGAATTGAATCAAAAATGAACTGAAATGAATTGAGTTGACACTATTGTGTTTGGTAGAGCTGTTTTACAACTGAATTGAATTTGTTTTTATAATTGATTAATTTTACATCAACTCTGTTATTGAACTGAATTGAATCAACATTGGACTGAATTGAATCAACATTTAACTGAATTGAATCACCATTGAACTGAATTGAGATGAATGAAGCTCTTGTCTTATGTAGAGCTGAATTAAAATTTTCATAATTGATGAATTTTGCAACATCAACTCTATTATTGAACTGAATTGAATCAACATTGAACTGAATTGAATCGCCATTGAACTGAACTGAATCGCCATTGAACTGAATTGAATCGCCATTGAACTGAAGTGAATCGCCACTGAACCGAATTGAATCAAAATTGAAATGAATCACCATTGAACTGAATTGAATCACATTGAACTGAATTGAATCAACATTGAACTGAATTGAGTCAACATTGAACTGAATTGAGATGAATGAAGCTATTGTCTTATGTAGAGCTGAATTGAATTTGTTTAATAATTGATGAATTTTACATCAACACTGTTATTGAACTGAATTGAATCACCATTGAACTGAATTGAATCCCCACTAAACTGAATTGAATCACCACTAAAATGTATTGAATCCCCATTGAACTGAATTGAATCGCCATTGAACTGAATTGAATCAACATTGAACTGAATTGAATCGCCATTGAACTGAATTGAATCGCCATTGAACTGAATTGAATTAACATTGAATTGAATTGCCATTGAACTGAATTGAATCACCATTGAACTGAATTGAATCACCATTGAACTGAATTGAATCACCATTGAACTGAATTGAATCACCATTGAACTGAATTGAATCAAAATTGAACTGAATTGAATCACCATTGAACTGAATTGAATCACCATTGAACTGAATTGAATCAACTTGAACTGAATTGAATCACCATTGAACTGAATTGAATCAACATTGAACTCAAAATTGAACTGAACTGAATCAAAATTGAACTGAATTGAATCAAAATTGAACTGAATTGAATCAACATTGAACTGAATTGAATTGCCATTGAACTGAACTGAATCACCATTGAACTGAATTGAATCACCATTGAACCGAATTGAATCACCATTGAACCAAATTTAATCACCATTGAACTGAAATGAATCACCATTGAACTGAATTGAATCAACATTGAACTGAATTGAATCAACATTGAACTGAATTGAATCACCATTGAACTGAATTGAATCACTATTGAACTGAATTGAGATGAATGAAGTTATTGTCTTATGTACAGCTGAATAAAAATGTTCATAATTGATGAATTTTGCAACATCAAGTCTGTTATTGAACTGAATTGAATCAAAAATGAACTGAAATGAATTGAGTTGACACTATTGTGTTTGGTAGAGCTGTTTTACAACTGAATTGAATTTGTTTTTATAATTGATTAATTTTACATCAACTCTGTTATTGAACTGAATTGAATCAACATTGGACTGAATTGAATCAACATTTAACTGAATTGAATCACCATTGAACTGAATTGAGATGAATGAAGCTCTTGTCTTATGTAGAGCTGAATTAAAATTTTCATAATTGATGAATTTTGCAACATCAACTCT